>NW_008589205.1:6090-27260 GCF_000691845.1 Merops nubicus
CCACCTCACAACAAATCTATCTTGCTAACATCAGCATTTTCTGCAAGACAGGAGGAATATGGAATCCTGACAAAAAGATACCCTTGCATGACTTTTAGGCCACCCTTAGCTAAGCCTCTGTTGAAAAATTTCCCAAATAGAAAAAGAAAGGGGCAGCAAGTACTGGTTAGAAGTTTTATCCAACCAATTATTTAATAGTTTAATAGCAGTTCATTCTGACAAAGAATATTAAAATTTCCCATGCTTCTGTTACCAAATAGCTGGACTCAAATCACTCTTTTAAAGAACAATTCAAGATCCTCATTTCTTTCTCTAAGTGAGCCAGTATTTGCCAATATTCAAAAAAAGAGTGTTTCAATGGAGGGTAAAAGTGAACATTTCAGAATTTTAAGTTACAGAAAGTGGGGGAATAAAATGGAAATACTTATCCTGCCCCCCTCCCCCAAGAACAGGCACACAAACCATGCCTGCTAGAGACTGTATTGCTTCACTGTGGACAGGTGAGGTGTGTAAGAGTAGCAATACATGAAGCACCACTTATGCAGCTGTTTCTTGTCCTGTCTATTAATCAATACATACAAAAGTTTGATGGTAACTCTTGCATACTCATCTAGAGCCCTGGATCTGGACATACTCAAATTAAAAGGTAGAACAAGATATTAAACTCTTGCTTTAGAAACCTAGCTGTTATTATTAACATTTAAAAAAAAATAAATTTTATGTTCACATAAAAAACTTATTTTTCTCAACACAGCTGATACATAGACCTCAGCTGAGTTCTCTCAGACTTTTATTCATAGCACAATGGAATTTTTTTAAGAATAGTAGCCTGCGACTATCAACTGGACAATTGTTTTTAAGTAGTTTAACATCAGCCATCATTCACAACTACAGCCTACACTTTCTAGTAAATCTCTCCCACATTCTGAACAGAGAACCTCACGCAGAAAAACGAAACCAATATTCCCTCAAATTTTCAGTGACAATTCCTGCCTTTGGCATAGCTCTTGCAGATACACTCTATAGCCTGAAAGTCATAGAATCATAGAATCATTTAGGTTGGAAGGGACCTCCAAGATCATCAAGTCCAACCACCGAGCCACCAGGGCTCCAAAGTCCTCTGCCAAAACAGATCAGAATCTGTCAGGGTTGGAAGGGACCACAAGGATCCCCCAGTTCCAACCCCTCTGCCATGAGCAGGGACACCTCCCACTAGATCAGGCTGCCCAGAGCCTCCTCCAGCCTGGCCTTAAAGACCCCCAGGGATGGGGCCTCAACCACCTCCCTGGGCAACCCATTCCAGGGTCTCACCACTCTCATGGGGAAGAACTTCGTCCTTCACTGTTGGGATACTCTCTGGCAGTGGAAGCATCAGTTCTAGTCTTTCCCTCTGACCAACACTTCGGTTGTATGCTGCAGGTACAGCAGTTTGGTCAACAGTCCAATTACCTCCAACTCAAAGACAGAAATGAAGTTGAATGGAAGCTTATCTAGGCAAAACAACCGATCTCCCACATGTGATCAGAGTGACTGGTATAAAGGTTCTGCTATGTCTGCCATAGCATGGTACTGCTGAAAAAATTTTACAAGAAATAAGTACTTATTTTCTCATGCTATTATTATAGATGAAGCACACTACCCTCAACAGGAATAATCACCAGAGAAACTGGATGAACTGTGGGAACACTGTTCTAGAAAGTCTCTAAAAAGACTAAAGAGTTTAGCTAATCAAAGCCTCTGTCAACACACAGACTTCTCCTATAAAAGCCTCCAAATTCTTTGTCATTTCTATTTCTTTACACAAGATCACAGAACTTTCACCACAGGATGAAAGCAGCACAACTGCAGCTTCATGCAGTGCTAGTACTGGAGGCCTCACCAACTCTCAGTGAAGTTGAACAGCAAACATATGATAGGTACTTCTAGCAGCAAAACAGGCTTGAACAGGGATGGACTGTGTAACCATTCTTGGGAGCAATGTGAAGATTTCTAATTTATTTCCACTCATTACCTTTTTTCATGGTTTCCAACGCTCTGAAACATTCATTTCTGTTTTCCATCCAAACCCTATATCTGTTTCTGTTCTTATTACTTGTGTCTACTCAAAGAAGCACTCAACATCAATAGTTTTTCCCTGTCTTCATCGAGTAACTGAGAGGCACTGAATTCAAACCCAGAGAAAACTCTTGTCTATCCTTTTTATCACTATGATGAGCTAAAACACGAAATGCTCAAGAGTTGGAAGTACACATCAGTGTACTATTAAAACTCTTCTGTCCTGTTTGTTCCCCCCCAGAAAAGGAAAACTAAGGATACTAACTGGGCAGTTTCGCAGGTCTCCCATAGTGCTGGCGTTCTGTAGCAGCTCTCCAAACATATCTGGAGTGGGTTTCTCTCGTCTCTCCAGCATACAAATAGCTTGATTGCTTCAGTACAGAGAACACATGGAAACCAGAAGGTCAATGTTAAAATAAAAACACAAAGCCACATTAAGTGAGTCTGTTGCACTTAAATTTTGTGAAAATTTAAGAACCTTAAAATACACACTTTTAAAATTTAATACTGTAGTACAGAAAATTAGATAATTAAGTGTGAATTACCACACCTTCCATTGTAATACTGCATAAAGAAAACATGTAAATTTTAAGACAGACTACAAACTGTTCCTATTTTAAGTTTTACATCTTAAAAGCAAGCTTTAGCATTTTGACAAACACTTGATTTCAAAATGAAATATTAGCTTCAAAAATGCTTCCCTTCAGTAACCACAACCCTAGTAAAGTAGCACAGTAAAGCACATTCTTAATAATAAAACTATAGACAAAATCAGGCAAAAATTGATTTCACTGTCCAAAAAGATGTTTCAGAAAGAAAGATGACAATTGGTATACAAGGATACTAGTGCTCAAAGCACATTCAGGTTTAAAAAGATTTGAAGTAAATCTATCATTGTTTACTGCTGTTTTTAAAATAAACTGTGACTAAAGATGTATTGAGATATTTAATGTAAAATACTCAATACCATTTCCATAATCCTTTTCCTGATTTTCTAACAAATAATATCCTGGTACACAGTGTCTGCTGTTAACCTAAAGAAAGTTACAGCTCATTGGAAGAGCAGGTACCAGCCACAAGGGGGAATGCTTTACAATACTCCTGATGCACTGGTAAAGTGGTAGTTTTTAGCAGAAGTTGGCATGAGAAGAGCAACTAGCATTTTTCAAGACAACCTTTTCAGACTCTTTAACTACATATCTTTGCTTCCTGTCCCACATCTCAGACAAGTTTTCACCCCAATCAAAATTTCCAGACCAAAGTGAATAATGGACTCCTGCCTGGATCAGATTTAAGCAACTATTAGCTGAGCAGATGCCTCTGAAAAGAAAATGCCTACTAAAAGAGAATGCTTCTCTCCCTAGCATTCATCCAAACTCCTACATTGCTAGAGCTATTGCTCTGTGCACCATCTCCTTTAATTAAAGGACATGGTGACCAAGAGAGCTCCCCAATAACCACAGAAAGCAAGAGCTACATCCACCTAAGAAAGAGGACTGAGGAACTATAAACTGGCCAGTCTCCCTTAGTGCATAAGGCAAGGACAGACCAAATCCCCTTGGAAATCATCTCCAGGCATATTAAGGACAAAGTGAGTCAGAGAAGCCAGCAAGGATTTACCAAGAGCAAACTATGCCTGATGTACTTGATTATCTTCTATCATAAAATGATAGGTTCTGTTGAGGAAGTGAGAGCAGTGAGTATCATCTGGTCTCCAGCAAGGTTTCCAAGTAATCTACAGCATCCTTGTGGCCAAAACTGGGAGGTGTGGACTGCACAGGTAGAACACAATGCAGACAAAAACCTAGCTGGCTTCAGGCTCAGAGGATCAAAACCTAGCCAGAAGTCAGTTAAGAGTTATGTTCCTTAGGGGTTAATACTGGGGCTGATGCTATTTAAAATTTTCATTAACAACCTGGATGATGAGTCAGAATACACACACAAAGTTTACAGGTGACATCAAACTGAATGGAGCAGTCCATATGCAGAAAGGCAGTGCTACCATGCAGAAGGATTTTGACAGGTTGGGAAGAACAGGCTGACAGGAAGCTCATAAAATTCAGCAAAGGAAAACACAAAGTCTTGTGCCTCAGACAGTACTGCTCAGTGCAGCAGTACTGCCAGGGCAATGAATGGCTGAGGAGCAACAACTGCAGAACACTTGCAGGGAAGTCTAACACAAGCCAGACACTTTGCAGACATGAACAGAGAAAGGACAAGAGGCAAAAGATGCAGAAACTGAAATTCTGGTTGGATACAAGGAGAAAAAAAAAAAAAATCACACCGAGTAGTTAAGCACTGGAGAAGACAGCTCAGGGAAGTCACAGAATTTCTGTCCTTGAATGTTTCCAAAACTCAGCTGCACAAAACCCTAAGCAGTCTCATCTAGATTTGAAGCTAGCCCTGCTTTGAACAGGAGGATAGAGTAAATGTCCAAATGTCCTTTCTGGTATAAATGTTTTTTTATTTTTCTTATCTTGCTCTAACTCACCTGCTCACATATTAAGGTCTTTCAAAAAGTACACAACTCCTTACCACTACAGTTGCCAGATTCAGAATCATAAAAAAGTGGACACACTGACCCATGCCTAAACTGATATCTTCTGCTCCACTAAATTTTCATGTTCTTTATCACAGTTATCAAAGCTCCACCAATTTCGAATAAACCACATTCTGGACATTTTATCTTGTGAAGGTAAAGATCAACCTGCAATACCAGTAAAAAAAAAAAAAAAGAAAAGTTCTCTTCCCTGTAAAAATCTAAACTCACCAGAGTGAGGTTGTGGAAATATAATGTACCATCTGGATGAAAGGTAATGGGTCAGAGGTGGCACCACAGCTGGTACAAACACACTAAAGAGAAAGAAAACATAACACATTGCAATAATACATTACAAGATTAAACAGGTATTCCTGCTTGTATCTTTTTTACCATGGCAATTCTTGTCTTAGGAATGAAAATTTGATACTTAAGAACTGGTGATTTGTAAAAGTATACATCGTTATCTCACCTGTTCAAACAAGGTCATGGCAAACTTCTGATGGGAAACACAGTGTGATGCAGTGCAAATATCTTCCTTTGTCTCATCTGCAATGTGGAAGTGAATTCGCATTAACAGGTTTTCCTAGCCAAAGAGAGGAGAAAAAAGCAAAAAAGCATTACATCATCCAAATGCAGACAAAAGTTAAAATATAAACCACAAAAGCATGTCATATGCAATAATGCTATAAGTGTTCTTTACAGAGATGGAAGACGCCTGTAAATTTGATGAAGGTGCTTAGAAAACAAGTTGGCATTTCTTTCATATAATAGAAAATGGCCACCACTTCCAAGGAAATGTCAGGTTGTATAAACATTTGTTTTATTTACTAGAGCAGCTAAAGGTTCTATCACCAATTATCCTGTCCAATTCTCAAGCATCAGTGGATTTAACTAAATGTAACAGGCAGAGCAGCTCTGCAGTTTTAAAATCACTGGGTTGCCACTAACTTCTCATCAACAAAAAAGTAACCCAAATTAATTTCCATATTCCAGAAAAGCTTTGAAATACAGCAAATAAGCTACATTCTAGCAGAAAGGGGGAGACCTAATAAACAAAGAGCAGACTAAATTCTGCATGAAAAAAAATTAGCCCTGACCCCATACAGTTTCCCTTGAATTTTAGAATCTAAGCTCTTCTGCCATTTAAATTGAATTTCTGCCTTTAAGGGCTGAAAAGATTAACTACGGGGAAAAAAAAAGTATGGTATCATCTTTGCCTCAAAGCTTAATCTCAGAAGGGAACCTGTACCCATTTCAGCTGTCCTTGTGCCAGTACAGTAGTTAACCTAAAAATCCTGCTTCTGGGGACTCCCCACAGTAGTACCAGATGGGCTATTCAGATTAGCTTTCTCAAGGAAGAAACTAAATGAAAAGTTCCCACGTTCTGCTACATACAGACCTCTGTTCAAGTGCTGGACTGCATACAAAGATTTGCCATAACTGCATTTACAGGGGCTCCTGTGTAGGGTGATGTAACTCATTTCACTTTGAGGCTTTATTGGTATGATATTCTTCCATTTTAAGTGAGCTCATTAAATTATACCATTTTGCTATACTAGTATTCCACAAACAGGATATTTTGGCTTATTGTAAGCCCATTATCAGTCTACTTAGTTTAAGAGAAGAACTATAACAGCTATATATATTTACCCCATTTCTGTGATCTGTAAGTATAGGAAATGAAAGATTTAACCTATAGAAAGGACCCTGCTCTGACAGGTGCTTCACCCAAGAGAAGTTTACCTTGCAGTAGTATATCCAGTATATTTGTACTTTGGTGAAAGTTTAACATCTTTGTTAACAATCAAGTAGGATACACACACACTTGAGCCAACACTATGGACACAATCTTTTCCAAAAAGGGGACCAGCCAATAGATCAGTGAGACAAAAACACCTCTTAATTATGCAAAAGACATTTAGAAGACACAAGAAGTAAAAGGAGGCAATGTGAGTAAAAAATAGTCTTAATGTAACAGATATTGAGAAAGAGTTTCAGTATAAAAAGAAAGCAGGTGGATAAACCTAGGGATGCAAGATGTGTGTAAAAGCCATCTCCCAGCCACACTGGTGAGATAACCAGTCTAAAGAAATATTGTCAGATGGATTACAAATACAGTGACTTACACATCTGCAGAAGATCCATTTTGCTGTTGCTTACCTCAACTTACAAACAAACAACTATGCTGGGTTGAGCTTGGTTTATTTACTTATTTTTACTGTCACTTAACTGGAGTTTGTGAAAACATTATTACAGAATAGCTGGCAAACAAAATGCCCTTTTGAGGTGATCTGTAAAACCAGACAATAGCTGGCAAACAAAACGCCCTTTCACCCTTTTGAGGTGATCTGTAAAACCAGAATCCTGGATCATTCTTGCAGTGCTTTTTTTTTTTTTTACAATTCGTATTTCAAGACACTTGCAACTGCAAGCATTACATATGCAAAAGTAACTCTAAAAATGGTACATATGCAAAAGTAACTCTAAAAATGGTAACATGGATGTTTCCATTTCAAAATCATTACTGATGATTCTTAAACCAAACAGTGGTTCCCCACTAGATCCCCCCACTTCAAGCTTTGGGATCTATGGACTTTCTGAGGCCACACACCAAAACCTGTTAGAATCTGGGAAGGAATGGAGAGGGGAAAAAAAAAAAAAAAAAAAACACAACAAAAAAAGGGGAAAAAAAAGATTACACAGTGAGGTTTTCCACCTATGCCTGTCAAACCATCTTTCAGTTGTACTCACGAAACATTCAGCAGCATCATCCATGATGCCCAGCTGGAAGCGTTGCTCATCCTGGAAGGTCTTGGCAAGAGCGGTGCGCAGGGCATCAGAAGGCAGCACCTTCTCACTGCTACACTGGAACTGGTTGAAGATGCCCTAGCAAGAAAACAAAGACCATTAAGTTACAATGTTTTCAAAACATTAATTTATGTAAAAACAAAACCCAAGCCTTTAGTTGCTTTGACCAAGCACCATACAAGTATCTCACACTGATACACACTTCCGTCCTTTAACTGTTGGTATTTGTTTCTTATCAGGAAACAAGCAGGGAAAGTGGGAGCAGGTCTGCCAACTTGTGCAATCTCAGCTGCTCTGAAGATGCTGAAAGAGCACAGAACAGCTGTCACTGCACAGCCAGCAAACCAACCCATGTGCTCCTGCCATTTCTGGCCATAGGAATGGTACAATATGTAGTGCTGACCTATTAACTAACACAGATTGAAAATGTCCATCTCTCTTTAAGGCCATGTTATTTGGGTAGTCTTTATGGTGCTCATTCATGGGTAAGGGCCCACCGTACTGAAGCCCATAGTTCTTCCAATATGGCATTTATTATAATATCAAATAATGATGAGGAAAGTGGTAATAAAGAGAAGGCTGTGAGGCAGTAGTTGTAATATGTACATTAAGTAGGTAATTTGCAATTCATTTAATGAATTACAAAAAATACCTCTCCTCAGTTACCTTTTATATATCTATAAAAAAAGGAAAGAATTAAAGTATCTGTACTTAACCACCTTAATTCCCATTTTTGTTACTCTGATAACAGAGCAAGTTTCATGTTTCATTAGTACATTTTCTCATTTCAGTGGACCTCAAAAGAAATGAAAAAACAATGAAACAAATTATTTAAAATAAAGTGCTGAAGAAGGATGGAACTAAGAGCACTTGAAAATATTAATGACTGTGCTTTAGAAATGTGTTTATTCTGGTTATCAATCTCATTTCACAGGTCTGCCAAGCAAGCACCCTCTCAGTGACTGGCACACAACCTCAACCTAGGCAAACTAGGTAAAAGCAGAATCAAGCAAGTAAACCAAACACCTTATTTTTAATGTCCATGGTTAAAGAAATAGTATATTTTACTCTTATGTGTGAAATACTTACTAGTTAAAGACATTCACTCAGAAAAATTGTTCCTGGTTATTATAAGCGACTGTTTTTCACAAGATCCTGCATATTGATATTTTTTGCATCACAAAATAATTACAGCCTTCACAATTAAAAGCAAAACCCTTTCATTAAACAGCAGAAAACTGAGAAGTTACCAGAATCACTGATCAGAAATAATGCAGTAACATCAAAGAATTCTGTGAATAATTCTAATATGCAAAATCAAGGAGTAAGAGATCCCAATATTAAACAGAATGATTCCTAAAATTTGTAATGACATTTGCACACAGTGGCATAGTCTTATTTAGATTACATGAGGGGCAAAAAAAAAAAAATAACTAATCAGAAAACCACTGAGTAATTGTACATTTTAATCTAATAAAGATCAAATCTTATCATGTCATTGCACAGTGCCCACAGGAAGTCTCAAAAGCCTCAAATGGGAGTAAAAACCACTTTGAACACAGACCAGGGGCTGGTTTTCTTTGGGTTTTAGGTCAGTGGTTTGAGTTGAGTTTTTTTTGAGGGGATGGGGTGGTTTCTCCTCTTCTCTATTTTTCAAGATAGGTTCTTTGCTCACCTTCAGAACAGGTCTTTCTTGTCTCTCAGCCTTAGATGGACAGGTGTGGCACTTCCTGCAGTTTCTTCACTACAAGTTATCTAAATCAAATCTCTCTCTGTAATTTTAGGTCTTGCCCTTGAGTGATACTGTTAGTCACTAACATTTTTTCCATATACAGGTCTGAAAGCCAGCTGAGCACAGACAAGGAGAGCTCTGCTGATCCTGCCCCAGGAGTTTTATGACACCTTTTTCTCCAAGTACTTCTGAAACTTAATGAGAACTTCTATATGAAACAATGAAACTTTGTTGTCTTTCAAAAACTTCACCTTAATTTGAAGGTAGTGAAAACCCCATTAGTGTATTCACCACAACAATGAGTTCCCTCAATGGCTACATTCCAAAACAGATGAGCACGTCCTCAACAGCAGCAACAATATGAAAAGACACTGTTAAAAACTTCATAAACAAAGGAAGTCTCTCCTATTGTCGCATCTACCAGTTTTCAGTAATTAAAATCAAGGATACAGAACCAAAAAAAACCCCAAACCCCAACCTCATATATTAGCTTAAAATAAAATCTGAACAACTACTAATACTGAATTAGCAGCAGTACTCTGATTTCTACACTGATTACCTATTTTTGGCACATGGCTAAGTGTATGAGCCAAGACAGAGAACAGCATGAGCAAGGGATTTTTCAGACAGGAAGTATGCCTTCTGCATTCCTGAGGTCTACATAAAAAAAAGTTCATCTCCCTCCATATCCCCTTCCCTACAGATTTTCAAAGGTCTGGAAAGAGTCGCAGACAGCGGAATTAGAAAGCACAAGTGCTCTTTAAAAGGAATAAATGGCCAAAGTCCATCTAGTTCCTCCCCAAGTACTACATCAAGATCAACTACAATTACAGTTGATCTTTCACCAGCTTGCTCTCAGAGGCACCCAAATTTGGAAAATCCTTAACCATCCCAGGCAATCTATGGTAGGGTCTCACTTGGCTTATCAACATTCAGAAGGCTTTTCCCTTGTTTGGTAACTGGAAGCTTTGTGTCCTTTCAACTACAGGTCTGGACTTCTGATATATGTGAGAACAAAGGCTTGCGGTCGGGGGTCTTCCAAAACAATCTCCTCTGGTTTGAGATGTGTGGAGACCAACATAAACTTTCTAAACCTTCAAAGGAAAACAACCTAAGGTTTAAGACAATGAATATTTATCCGCAACTATTCAAGTTAAAACCTGGCTTTCTATTTCAGAATGCTAAAATTCACAGGCATGATCATCAAACAAGATTTCCCCCTTTGGTTAGAGAATAAAGATAGCAATTATTCTTTGAGGCAATTAATGAGATTGACATTTTTGAGTTCTTTTAAAGATCGGGAAACTGAAGTATCTGTGAATCCCCCACAGTTCACAAGAACTGCTCCAAATTATCTTTAGGAGTGCTTGGAATGCATTTTCTCCCTAGGAGGGATGCATTCAATTTAATTGGGGCAAACTAACCACGCCGATGGAACCAACCCCAGGTACGACACACATGCACAGATGACGTCCCAACCAAGCCCATACAAGCAGACTGGCATAAGAATAAACTGACAGCTGAACACAACAGGCAACAGCTACTGAATTAGATCAGTGTCCTTGCACTGTAAATTCAACTTCTGTCCTTGGCAGCTTTCTGAGAACCAATTATTCTCTTCCAGCATTGTGCAAGAAGTTCCTGCTGGATGAGGATATCACTGCAGCTGTAGTGGGGTGGTATTTCTTTCAAAGAACAAAACAAGCTTCCCTCAAATCCTTTAGTATTCTCTATATTAACAGTTTCTGCCTTTTAGCAAAAGCTGCAAATATTAGTATTGCCAATTCTCATCCTTCTCCCTCTGCTGAATGTATGCTTGCTGTAACTCTTTTTTTTTTTTTCTTTCACTTCCCAATGCAACTGCATGGTCTTTTTATTCCATTCATTGGAATTTTTCCCCCTTGTCTACTGTACCTAATCTCTCATCCAGAACATCACACTGTTCCTAATGCAGCCTCTTAGTGAGTACAGTAACCTGTTTCAATAGAAATTCTGGCTCCTACAATCATTTTTCTCCTATTCAACATCAGCCTCCATCCACAGTCTGCAAATATTAGCATTGCCAATTCTCATCCTTCTCCCACTGCTGAACGTATGCTTGCTGTAACTCATTATTGTTTTTTTTTTTCTTTCACTTTCCAATGCAACTGCATGGTCTTTTTATTCTATTGCCAATTCTCATCCTTCTCCCTCTGCTGAATGTATGCTTGCTGTAACTCTTTTTTTTTTTTTCTTTCACTTTCCAATGCAACTGCATGGTCTTTTTATTCCATTCATTGGAATTTTTCCCCCTTGTCTACTGTACCTAATCTCTCATCCAGAACATCACACTCTGTTCCTCATGCAGCCTCTTAGTGAGTACAGTAACCTGTTTCAATAGAAATTCTGGCTCCTACAATCATTTTTCTCCTATTCAACATCAGCCTCCATCCACAGTATTTCCACTAGACCACATTTCTTCCCCACAGTTCCTCATTTTATATTTGCCTTCAAGGTTGCAAATAATTCTAGCATTCTTTGGTTCTGTGATTTTAGATCTCTTTCCAAACTTCCTCTAGTCTGATCACAATCAATCCAGATTTACATTATTCCTTTATTTTACAGTGTCTCTTCCATTTTTATTTGCAATGTGCCCTAAGCGTTAACGTAAGGTCCCCAATATGGACATGAAGTCAGGCAACCACACCAAAATTAAATAAAAATATTTTTTTCTGTGAGTTTTGTTTAGGAGGGCATCAAGAAAAAACAACTCACATCACAGTGCTCACATCACCTAAGTGACAATTTATTAACTGCTTGACCAAGATGAAAAGAGGCAGTCATTTCTTGGAAGCTTACAAAGTTCATTAAACTAGCAGCAACTACAGTTTCCAAATTTATCTGTCAAAAAGTTAGCTGTTGATTTGGAAGAAAGCACAAACGAGAAAATTCTTTGCAACTAACCTATTACTGTCTCAACCATATAATCAGCTTTTTGTAACAAATTCCTCTATTTCAATCAAGTGGCTATTCAGAACTGCAAACAGTCGTTGTTCTGCTTCTTTAAAGCACTCTAACATCCTACTGCTCTCGGTTTTCACCTTAGAAGACTACACAGAACATGTACATTCTTCCTGCTTTTGTTGCACAACTAAATTACAGAAAAGACCAGCCCTAGTGGATTTTATCAATCAACAGAACATTATTCTTTGTAAGCTACAAAAAACACTCTGTCCTATATACTGGCACTATGGAGGTCCCAGTACAATCCCTGGAAGGAGAACAAACTCTCTGTGGCATGCTCAGTACAGTAGACGGATTTCCCCCTTCCTGTGCTCTTCCAGCTGTGATAAACAAACACCAAAGCAAAGTCACACTCAAGAAAAAAGAAAATAGAACACAGTAGAATTCAACATTAATAATAAATCAAAAAGCTGTTCCAGTGTTACAGCAGACAAACCACGTATCACTAAGGACAGCTTGTTTTCTGAAAAAAAAAAAACAAAACAAACACTTAATGCCACATCTTAAGAAGCAGTGCCTGGGATTCCAACAGTCTGCAGCTTTCCCTTTGTCTTTTTTTATCTGTTGATGCAAGGTTCATTCAAAATAACCAATGAACATATGTCTAGAATGATTTCAAGGTTCATTTTGTAGTCACATAAACACAGTAAGGTAGCACAGCAAGTTTTAAAATCACTTCAAGAATTCGTGCAATGGAAGTCTTCAATGTGCTACCAAAATAAAATGTTATTTGATACCAGGTATGACATCACTGTCCTGTGATCCCTCATTTTATAAAAAGTAATTTAAAATTACAAGCGGTATTTATAGAGCTAGCCCAGCATTTACAGTAAGTACTGTGCATGACATCAGAATCTCTAGAAACATTTGGAGCAAGCCAAGAAAGTGCGGAAAAAATACGACTCCTCTAGTGTTATTCAGTGGCTAAATTTAGCTTAGTGAAGACTATCTTCCTCTGAAGTCAGTGGGAGGAGAGTGTCACCTTTAGAGCAGTGGTTCACAGTAAGGGAAGAGCATGAATCTTCTCTGCCCAACACAGGAGGTATTGGGCATCCTGCAAAGACAGCCTGGAGTGGAGGGGAGGACACAACAGACTCTTCCCCCAAAATGTCGCCCCTTTCCCAGGCTAGGCTCGAATTTGAACATGCCAGCATGCTTTGGAGAAAAGTAAACATATCCTGCCTCCATTTCCCTTTGTCTGGACAGGTATTTCGGGCAGAACCACCTGACAGCATGCAAGGCTAATTACCTCTCCCCAGACCCTAATGGGAGATTTTCGTATGGTATAGAGCTCCAAATTCTTGTGTTCCCACTGGATCCAGCCATATCTTCTCCCTCATCTTAGCAAAGCCTAAGGCAAGATTCAAGAGAAAGAGGATGTCAAAGACCTGGAGACTAAGCTGGCATTACCCTGGCAGGACAACAGTTAAAGGCTTCCAGAAGAGACAGAAGGGCTGGGGCAGGGGAAGTGACAAGCGTGGGAGGGGAGGCATGATCCTGCTGCACTAGGACACAAAACATGCTCTTGGGGACGTTTAGGTGTATATTAAGCACATTATCCCATTTGTCTCATGCAAATTTACACGCAGTATGTGCCAGACTCACAGACCCTTTACAGGAGAAAAAAAAAAGAAAGAGAAAAAAAAAGGAGCATGACCATCTATGCAATCCAGAGGGCAGCAGAGAACAACCTTACACAGCCTGCCCCACCCCCACCCCTATCTACTGCCTGCTTGAGTTTATGAAGATTAATGAATGTGACCATCTATGGTTTGGGGCTATGCCTTGTATATACTTTTATCATTTAATATCCCTACCTCTTCAGTTGCATGAAAGCATGACAGCCTATGTTTCTGGAGCTTGGGGTTTTTTGGGGGAGGTGAGGGGAGGTTTGTATTCCAAATATCACTTAGAGTGAAGGGACACCCTTTATCACTCACCCTTATGTGACTTGACAACAACATAAAATTTTTTTTCAATTATTTACATACAGGCATCAACATCTTATACAAGTTAATAAGGGTGGGAACTTGTGGGGTTTTTTCTGTCTGATATTGTGACATGAAATTTTGGCTTGCTTTATGAACATAAGGGTACCAGAAGCAAAACAGTTTTCTAACTTTCAGTAACAAATTTCTATGTGTTTTTTCCCTTGTACAGTTTTCCAGTAGATGTCTGTAAATTGAAGGTTCTAGGGCTTGGCTAGAACACATTGAAATTTCCCATGAAGAACAGACTGTAGATAGAAAAAACACTAACATTTTGGTTTGGATTAAAGTCAACTGGAATTAATTTATTTACTTTGTCTAGTATTGGTTACTGCCCATACTCAGAAATACTTGTCCAGATAATTATTTGTTTATGCATTTCTTCACAGTTTTTCACTGTACATTGAGTTTTGCGAGCTATAGGAATTCTGCACACAACTAGATGTATGTTTTCTAAAACATGTAAAAGTACTACAGGTTTTTGTTGCAGCCTTATGGATCTGTTGGAAATGAAGGGTTGTAACAGCTTATGGTTAAGCATGGCATTGGTAAGAATTTCAGAGAGGAAACAAGCAAGCAAACAAAAATTCTTGCAGATATCTGGAAGGAAGATGACAGAGCAGCAAGTTTTTTTTTTTTCTAAAGGCTGCTTCATTTTAAAAATAATTATACAGCTGCTGGCATACAATTTGTGAATTCTGCCACTCTACCTGTCACTTCCAAGTTTATAATCACTTACTGCACACTTCAGCAAGACATCAAAAGCAAGGATTTTTACCAATAAAACTAAACACTCTTTGACCCAATGCCTGCTTTTAATACATATATTCTAGATATACTGTCATCTTCCAGAGTTACTGTAGTGCTTGCCCCTCTCATACTGGTACTGCTAATCCACATGCATCTTGGTCCAGAGTTCATCTTTCAATACCAGTTCCACAAATGTTACAGGAAAAAGTAGAAGGATGAACATTTGGGTTTTTTTATCCCCCCTCCTCTTTCTCAGTACTCTCATTCAGGAAAAGACTTTCAAATTTTTTATATTAAAACCTCTCAACTCTTGCCTCAGAGTCCAGGGTACTGTTACTCAAATGGCAGAACTTGTCTGATCTCCTGTTATTTCCTTGCCCTATCTCGCTGTTCGGTTAAACCTCACAAAAGCAAAAGCTTACATTCATTTTAATTCCCTAAATCCTTTTCTTTCAGTCCTCATTTCAGCTACCAAAGAATGCCAATAGTCACTTGGCAATCCTCAAACCAGATCATACCTACATCTTGTCACTTCCCTATAAGGAAGAGAATATATTTAATACTCCAGCTTTTCTTCATAGCTGCATTGCTTGCTTCAGATCTTGCTCCTAGCCCCCTGTTACATCCTATTCTGATGGTATTGCTGTAAATATTATCCTGTCTCATCACTTCAGCAGATACATCCTGAGACAAATTTCCCTTCAGAAAGAAATTATTTTCTTTCATGCCTTAATTATCTTTTTTTGATGTTATTTCCAAGGTAAAAGCCTCAACAACAGTCCAAAACAGCACTAGGTAATTAATTTCAAACCTGTCTCTACCAGAGCACCTTGACAGTAAAGTCACTTAACAGTAGCAAGACAACAATCATTCTAAGAATACTGCCTGTGAACTTGAGGTGATCTTAATTTAAACCTTGTACTATTTTGCAGTATTTATAAGACATGCTCTCTGTCCTTTTCATTAGCGCATACAGAATTAATGACAAACTCTCCCGTGATTAATTTGTATACTTAGTTGGATTTTACAACCCATTTGTGATCAAAGAGTCTCAATTTCCAGAAAAAAAAAAGTATCACTGCTTAGGGAGATTAAAGCTGGTATTTTCACCATGTTTGCATCACATCCATTTTTCCCCACAATGTTAGAAGACGACATGGGTTTGAAGTAGCAAAACTTGGAAAGGAGGGCACAAAAACCCAGAAGCACTGCAAATTACTGGGCAAAAAGAAATGGAGATGTAGGATTGTGCAATTCACTCAAGTACTTAACAATACTTGAGTCTGAACTAACATCTAGATCTTACTGTCCAGGCAGCGTCTATGAGTCAGTTATTGTATCTGCATCTACAAACAGAATGGTGTTTTTGAAAACAAGATACCATGAAGAGTTGAGCCATTTAATGCAGACATCAAGATCTACAGTAGAAAATATCTTTTAGTCTTGCATAATCAACAGTTTCAAACAGCGAGGCTTAGCATTAAATGGCCTTCTCCATGCTGACACTTAAAGTAGCTCTGAAGGAAATTAACTTCTGAAGACCATCCTAACTGTATATAGTATGATATTTAAAGTCATATTATAAATTAGAAAAAACAAAGCAAACTGCTGGGTTTTATTGGCTGAACTAATCCTTTAAACATCGAGGCTCTGAATGACATGCACTCCACTGATAAGAGTCCCTGTATCTGAAACTTTATTTACATTATTTTCACAATTTATTGGCTTCAAAATATCTTAAAAACAGTACTATGTTTATCTTGGGCCAGTGCCTATGAGATTTATCTTTGCTGTCATAAATTTCCAAGTGCAAGTTTGATTACACATATTAATCAAATACCAGAAATATTTCTGTTCAATTTTTTAAACAAATCTTATTAATTTACTTTCAACTTTTACCTTAAGAGCACAGAAGATGCAAGAATCACCCATACATTTGTGTGTTGTGATTTGCCGGAAACTGCGGCGAAAAATGTCCAGATGCCACAGAACCTGCAACACAAAAAGGGGCACAGACAATTTCATGAATATATAAAATAAAATACTGCATAAAGCTCTGATCAAAATCACACATTAAATAATCCCAGAAGCACACAAAGGTCAGTGAACATCACTCTTAAAACAGGATGCCTTGTATCTAACTGCAAGTTGACATTTTCATCTTTCTTCCTCAGCTGTAGCATTCACATGTGTTAATTTACAGTGGGAATTCCCTCTGCATTTCTTGTCATGTGCTTTTAGGTTAAGAAACAACCACTGTGCAGTCACACCATGAGGGTGAGCAGAGCTGCCAAGGACAACCCACCAACCACTGGGGCTGAAACTCATCCATCATTCCATCTCCTAGGCAGCCTCCTTGTTCTGAGCAAGAAGCCCAACCACTGAAAAAATTGAGCACTGACAGCATATACATTAACAAAGTCAAAACGATAAATTACTAAAAGCTGTTATGCCAAATATTCTCATTAGTAAGTGTATTTACATGCCATGATTCCTGTCAGATTTCTAACCCTAACCTGTGTGGGCAGCTATTGTTTTTGCCCAGGACAGGTATGGTGGCAATACCGGGTATACTACGAGGTGTGGTCACAGCATAGGAAAGCAAATAGGCTTTTATGTGTTCTGTTAGCAACAGCAAGAGGCAACGTCTGCTGTAACAGCACCAAGTTTTATTCTTAAGTTGCACTGTTAAATTTGTGCAATCTTGGACAACTATCTAAAATCCATACCTATAAAATAGTAACAATTGTGATCTCCAAGGTGTTTCACAGGCAGCTCTTTATACATAAGTGTGGTTGGCACTGGCTATTTCAGCTTCAACAATAACTGGACTTTCTTGTAAGCCTCAGAGCCACAGGCCTTTCAGGAGACAGAAGCTTGCACTGAAAGAAGCCCTGACCTAAATCACATTCTGCCAGGTTCCGGGCAGAGCAGCAAGTCCAGCTTGGCATCTGACTGTCTAAATGCTTCATTAGCATAAACAGAAAAACCAAACATCTTATTTCTGATTAATTTATCCAGAGCAACTATCTGGCAAAAATTTAGCACTCAGAAGAGCTGTGCTGGTTTCAAGCAGTGTTTTCAGCTGGAACAATACGTTAACTAAACCACAGCACACAAATGTTACCTAAAATTATATTTAAAAATACATTTATTGAATATTTAATCTGTAAAGCTTCCCAGAACTTCAGAATTGTCATGGCTATGTTTATACTCAAACTTTCCTTATACTTAAGGGCCTTGGAGGCAGCATAAGCCTTGGAACCATCTGATTACACACAACATTCCTCGAGAACTACACCAGACTTCACAAATGGACAAAAAATAAATCATTTAGGAATGACTCCAATTTTTTGATATAACTGCCTTTGGAACTTATCTTTAGTGTTTGTAGAAATACTCTAACAGTAAGGAGCAATGAGCATTCAAGGGCCTCTCGGCCTAACACTGAATGCTAAAAAAAATTAAGACAACCCCTCCGAGAAGTACATATTTTATGAAATGATTACTGACTGACTTGCTGGATTTTAAACTCAGCTTTGACTGTAAATACATCTGTATCCTCTCTCTCTTGAGCTTTAGCAGAAAACAGTTTGTGCAGAACACGAAAGGCCAGGTTGAACACTTTCATCTTCTTGCATGGCACGCAGCCGGCGCGCGGCTCTACCAAGTGCTGACCTGGCTTCATAACTCAGTATTGGGAGGCAGACAGTGATTACACCTTACAACTTAACAGAAGGAACTGATATAGTACAACACAGAATAACAAAAAGTGGAGTTTCCAAAGTCCTCTTTGTACCTAGTGTGGCATATTAAGGCTATTGAGGGTCATTGCTGTTTCTATTTGTATTACTTGCATCGGGGCATATCTTGATACCTAATCATGCCCACAGAAAAAAAACCAAAACACCACAGTGACAGTCTGTGCTACACAGACAAGTCATATGAAGGGAGGGAAACAGATGTGGAGAAAAGGTTTTAAACCCTGCAGCCAGAAGGACTGAATCTCAAATGTCAGACATTTAAAACATCTAAATGGTGACAATAGCACTACAGCATCCATATCACTTTGCTAAATTTTGACACAGAAAAATGTTTCCCTCTAAATCACAAGGTAAAGACTCAATCATCTAAACTAAACTAAGCAACAAATCAGCAGTTAAAAAGAAGACTAGACTACATAAAAAGGATCTTGTATAAGTATTATCAAAACTTAAGCTTGACTGGTTCAACAAAAAAAATTAAGTATACTTTTAAGGAGTGGACATACTTCAAGCTATGCAATAGTCTGTTATTTTAAAATAGATTTTCTACATGTATTTTCAAGTTTGGTTGACATACTACAAGTTATTACTACCAAGAGATTCAATTAGACTAAGTGATGACTGTGTAAACACTGTTGATATAAACAAGAAAATCTGAAAATTAAAGAAACATGTTCTGTAACTCAACTAATCTGCATTTCCAAACGCAGCTTTATTCCATCTAGGCTCACAAACATTTATGTAGTCAAGCCTTGCTATATTTACTGCACAGTCAAGTCTAAGGAAATACTACAACAGACAGAGAACAAAGAAACATCTTTTATTCTGTGATCTTACCTGCAGCGCACTATTCAGGAAGCAACTATTCTGTCCTGGTTCATTGCTGAGACCTTTGCTGGGTGCTATTGAGGTTGTATTTCGAGGGGTGAACATGCCCTGTACATTTCCACGACCCACAGAAAAGTAATTTCTTTTCCAAGACATCTTCCAGTTTCAGCTGTAGAATACACAGGTTTAGTCTGGCAATATTTGATGTGATCAGACTATTCCCTTCTTTCACCAGAATTCAAAACTGGAACAACATCATAGCTTCTTTAAATTGTAGTTTAAATAGAATTTATCCTTTCATCAGGACACAACAGTTCACTTCTTTTAAATCCAGCCCAGGATGCTATTCTTCATTTGATGCTTATGTATGCAAAACCCTCCTTCACAAGCAGCCACAGACAAAGTTTGCAAAGGGAAGGAATCCATGGTTGTGCAAGTTCATGTGTTATGCTGCTTCTCCTTCTTCCAAAGGGGCAGTTACTTCAGGGAACAAATGGGAAATCAAGGAGGTCCCAGAATCAAGGCAAAAAAACCAACAGCTACCTCCCACACTCCCAAAACCCCAGCTTCTCTAATCCTTTTATAATCCTCCTGCAGAAGACGGGAAAAATCCAATTAGTAAGGAAGCAGAGAAATCAAAACCAAAATTAAACCTTGGCAGCTCCCTTTCAGTTAGGTCTGTCTTGGGTGATGAAAGAGACATCATCCTTACAGTGGAAAAAGGAGCAACTCCTGGACTTGAGAGGGAAGAGCTTTAAAGCAGCAGAAAGTCTCCAACGCAGTGCTTCTAACTCTGCAGGCAATCTTTAGAAGTTTCTTCTCCTGATCCTCCTTTTGCAATCAGGATGCCCAGCCGTGCCAGAAAGCTTGAGAGAGAAAAATAATCAAAGGCTTGCGTCATTTAATTACTCTCTTAGTTTTGTAGTGTTCTGCCAAGACCAGTGTTGCCTCACCTCCCACAATACACTGAATTTTCTGAGACAAAGCAAAAAATATAAACCTTCCTCCATCCAAAAAAATAATGTGGAAAAGAACAGAAAATTCCAAGAAAAGTATGTAAGAGCAAAAGGGCTAGAGTATGTTGGAAGGGTTAAGAAGGAAAATAGATCAAAGAAATAAAACACAGCATTCATGTGAACTCCATGGCAGTTTTCATACACATCTTTTACAATCCTGAAGTGTTAGGTTTCTCTAAGATCTTAATCATTCAAACAGTAGTATGAGGATTTGTGATTCTGTGAATACATGATAGCACATTGTCCACCCTAGAACTGGGATTTTGTCATTTCCCTTGGAAGGCAGGGGAGAACCTTGTCTTCTCTAACTCAGCAGCTCACAGCTCTCTTCAGAACAAACCAGCCTCCAAATTTTCTCAGTCAGAAACTATGTATCTCTATAAAAGTTACTTAATATACATATATGGGATACACAATGTCTTCCAAAACATATTAATGCTTCTGAAGAAGCCAGAAGAATCTTTCAACAGAAAACTGCTCTTCCCACCACAAGTTCACTTTTTCCCTCATCTCATAGGAAATGTAAAAAAGTTTAATCCAAGAAACACCTAGAAACAGGGACTCCTGGTAAAACATTGTTTAAAATTCTCACAAACGTAGCTCACCCACATTCACTTCACAGACAATTGCATAATATTTTTCAGGGACACTTCTAATGATATTTAGGATTTTTCAATTTTATAT
>NW_008589206.1:0-1398 GCF_000691845.1 Merops nubicus
TTTCAGGTTTTTAGAACAGGAGTGGTTTAAAATCAGTCATGAATGTGGTGAAACTGTGCCACAAAGAAAATATTTCAGTGGTGCTTGGCATGATGCAAAGGAAAAAAAAATAAAATAAAAGGCAAACCAAAAAAAGTGTGAAGTCCCAAGGAGGTGTGACTTGCTCCTGGTTGGATCTGGTAGTGGTTTAGGTATGCCCTTGGGAAGGTTGCCTGAAGAAGCAGTGAAGAGGAGCCAGAGCAATAAAAAAAAGCCTCTTCCACACTGTGCTTGCAAAGCATCATCAGTCTTCCTTTTGGAGGTTCTTGCCCCCATGGCTTTTCCAGAGCTCTCCTCCTCTGATGATTAGATATATTCTGTTCCGCTGTTTAAATTTATTCATGGCCATTTATCCTTGACAACTCCAACTTAAAAAGCTGTTCTTACCCTTTGATGTTGACCTCAGTGATGTCAGGCCTTCCAGCTGCCCAGCGCTGGGCTGTGAGCACAGCTGCTGAGTGATAAGGGACTTAAAGTTAACTGCTTCCTTAACTCCTGCATCTGCCAGGAGGCTGCTCCTCTCTTCTTGCCCCTTTCCCAGCTGAGGCTGTTTCTTTGCTGCCTTCCCTCTGCACAGTTAGAGATCAGCCTTGGTTCTTGAATCAAAAAGAATCATTTGAGTAGCTGAATATTTTTTCCCTCAATAGCAATAAAATGTTAATTTTAGGATGTGTGTTAAATGTAAACTGAGATTTTTTTTTTTTCCTCTCCAAAACATCTAGGGGATTTGAGTGCTCAAGTCCCATTAACTGATTTTGATAGGAAATCCAAAATGCTTCAAGCACCTTTCCAAATATCAGAGATAGTTCTATATCTGTGTATATCTGAGGATTACTTGACACACATGATAAGATGGGTTAGCATGGAGAAACGATTCTAGGTGAGAGGCAGGTGTGGTGGCCAGAGTCACATGCACATTCCTGTCATTTTTATTTTTAGGGAAGGAAAGCTAATATAAAAATGTGTGGAGTGTGTTTTTTTCCTTCACAGTTCCTTAAAATAATGCAAAAAAATTCTTAGGAATGTAAATGAACAGGCTTGGACCTGATATTGATCTAAAACCTGGAGATGTGGAACGCAACTGCTGACATACTCTGCAGGCAGGTTTGTTGGAGAGCTTGAGGTGCCCAGGCTGTAGATAAGAGCCACGGATGTTCATCCACACTGGCACAGCTCACGCTGAGATTTTTGGGTCTAAAGCATTGCAGACCACAGCCTTCTGCTGCTGTAGAGGCTTTTGCCAAGGCTACTATGGGTGAGGAGATGCTTCAAGGTCAGCTCCCCCATCCTCACAGCAGTGGATGGAAGAGGGGAGTCAGCCAGCAGAGAGTGGGGGAACTTCATCAGTGTAAGAACTTT
>NW_008589207.1:0-6266 GCF_000691845.1 Merops nubicus
CATAGAATGCTATCAGGTTAGTCAAGTATGATTCCCCCTTGGTAAACCCATGCTGACTAGTCCTGAGAACCTTCTTCTCTTCCATGTGCTCAGAGATGATCTCCAGAATGAGGCGTTCCATGATTTTTCCAGGGAATGGAGGAGAGGCTGACTGGTCTGTAGTTTCCTGGATCCTCCTTCTTCCCCTTTTTGAAGACTGGAGTGACATTGGCTTTCCTCCAGACTTCAGGGCCACGATTTAGCAAAAATGATGGAGAGAGGCAGAGAGACAACATCAGCCATTTCTCTCAATACTCTTGGGTGCATCTCATCAGGACCCATGGATTTATGTATATTCAATTTCCTTAACTGATCACTAACCCAGTCTCCATTGACTAGCAGAGAGTCTTCTCCCTTCCAGGCTTTTTTTCCTGCAGCTAGGTCTCATCCTTCAGATGAGACATGGTACTCGTCTCCCAAAGGTAGTTCAAAAATACCCTTTCCCCATGCTCACAAAGTAACACTGAGGTAAAGGATTACTGAACAAACTGCTTAATTTATTTAGAAACAACACCAATCAAAACTAGAGGTTCAAGAAAGAAAATATGTATATAAATATTAAAGAAAGGACAACCCGGAGTGGTAGGATTAGTGAGAGGAAATGAGGGGACTTAGCCCAATAAAAGACTAGGAGCCCAGGGAGGAAAGGGGTCGCTGTGCCAGGGGAGAGCGCGTGTACTCACACACACTCGGGTTACCAGTTCGGTGTTCAAACAGCGACGGTTGGAAGTCCCAGTGGCCGATGGGATTCGTAGTTCTTGATGGCAGCCGGAAGTCCCAAGGTCCTCTGGGATACTCAGTCCCCGGCAGCGCAGAGATGACGTGGGCGGTGGCGACACCAGCACTGGTGGCAGTCCGCGCCACAGTGGGCAGCTCCACACCGAGAGCCGTGCCGCGCACCAGTACCCTCAGCCTTGGAACGCAGGCAGCGGTCGGTGGCATCCCCTCTCCGGGGAGACCTTACAGGGACCTTCCAGTACCCGAAAGGGGCCTACAAGAAAGCAGGGGAGGGACTATTCACAAGGATTTGTAGTGACAGGCCAAGGGGTACTGGCTTTAAGCCGGTTAGACGTTAGGAAAAAGTTCTTCAGTATGAGGGTGATAGATCCCTGGAATTGGTTGCCCAGACAGGTGGTGGAGGCCCCATCCCTGGGGACATTGAAGATTAGGCTGGATGAAGCTTTGAGTAGCTTGATATAGTTGGAGATGTCCCTGCTTATTGCAGGGGAGTTGGACTAGATGACCTTTGGAGGTCCTTTCCAACCCAGACATTCTATGATTCTATGATTCTGCCTGATGACCAGAGGGGCAGGAGTCCTCCACTTCTTGCAGACCATCTCCCTGTTGGCTTTAACTCAGAATGTGGCTCAACCGATCTATCTCACTTTCACACTCTCTGTTCCTTTTCAATCTATCTACTTCTTTTCTCAGTTCAACCACCTGGCTGAGCAGGTCGTTTATTTGATCACACCACACACACACGGTGTCTCTGACTCCCTCTGCCTCAAGAACCAGGCTCAGGCACTCGCTGCATCTCGAGAGCGGCACAGCCATGTGTCTGTTCAGGACCTCAGTCTGAGTTCCCAGTCTGCCTCACTGCGGCTGAGCTTCCGTATTCTTTCCCCTGTGCAGCTCTTACCCGTGGTGCGACCACTATTGCTTTGGCCAGGAAGGAACCAACCACTTTGTGCTGATTCTCCCACACCCTGCTCTCCCGTCCCTACCCTATGAGCTGCAAATAGTTGCAGCGCCCCCCGTGCTCACATAGTCAAGCTCCATGTCGCTGCCCTCCAAGAGGGGTCTTATCACCTGATAACTGTGGGCGAGTTACACCCCTGCTTGATTGCCAGGGAGGGGTGCAAGCACCCCTAGTGGCCACTGGCGTGTTCCCGCCTCATTCAGGCCAGGCGCCGGGGCTCTTGGCTTCGCCCACGCCACCTCAGCAGCCCACCCAGCAGCCGCCCGCCCCCCAGAGCCAGCCAGCCCCCTTCTTCCCTTCAAAAAGCCCCCAAAAAGAGCTCCTGGTTGGTCCCTTTGCCATAAATTCCCTCCCCAGTGTGGGCTTACCTACATTGGAGCTGTGTAATGTAATGTAAACGGCTAGTGTAATAGTGTCATGTAAACCTATTAGATTGCTCAAGTTTGACTCCCTGCATCTCAACTTGCAATTCACACTACAGTAAAAGCTGAATGAACATTTTTATTATTCAGAAGAGGTTTCTTTCAGAATTCCTAGCTTTTAAATCTTTGTCAATGTTTCATGGGAACACTGTTATCTGGACTTAGTATTTTTTTACTATGTGGCATTTTAATCTTATCCAAAACAAGATGCTCCGATTGCTAACTCTTTCTGTTTGAAAGAGCAGGCCACAGAAATTCACTCTATGAGTATTAAAATAACAAGAATCCTACACTGTAGGAGAAAATCAACATTGTGCAAAATATATTAATAAACATTTAAAAGACTCAAGAGATACAACATTGTTAGATATGGCACCACTGGCCCACTGCATAAATACACTACTTCCCACCTGGTCAGTCAGAAGCGACACATCGTTCTGAAAATCTGGCCCTTGACCTATTAAGCTTCTAAACAAGTCACCTGACTTTCAAAAAGATATGCTGCATTCATTTGGGTACCAAGGCCACCCAATTATGTCCTAGGGACACAGCTCAGAAAATTTTCATTGATAGTACCATGTCAGTATTCACTTGCACCAGCCAAAAATAGCCACCAAACTCTGAACTGGTCAAGTCCTCCAGCACCCTGGCAGAAGCACCTTCTCAGAGCTGCTCACTAGGACACAGTCGATGCAGAACAGATGATATGAATGGATTTGACAGTCCTTTTTTTGAAAGCACACATGGGTAGAAAGATGGAAAACTAACAGGAAAAATAATATCCATTTAAATCCTATCAGTCCTACTAAAAGTGTTCCATGTAGAATCATTTTATGTCAAGTAAATATGCTGCACAGGAATGTATTCTATCAGTGTGTAGTGTACAGTTTAGATAAACAACAGCTTCATTAGGAAACAGATGGGAACACTTAGATTCAATTTCTTTTAAAGCAGAAGACTAAAAAAATAAGATGAAAAACTGAAGTTATCTTCTGCCTCTCTGCTAACTACCCGTGTTTTCTCCTCTGTGGCACTTACATACAGAAGTTTAATTCTATAGTATCATACTGCAGAGACTCGTCCCTTTGAAGTGCTTGCCAAGAATTTAACTTTGTCCACACTAAAATGAATGTAAGAGCAGTACTCAGAAGTACTGCTTGAACAAATACATGCAGTTTGAACTACATGCTACAACGAATCCCTGCCAGAAATGCCCTTGTCAACATGGAGGTGAAAGTGCTCAAATACAGTCAGCACGTAGTAGATGGCTATGGAAATATTTTGAATAGAAAATATAAATATAGCTCAATCTGACAGTAGATTACTCTGGCACTGTAATGCCAAATGGTAGATTACCAAGTGGTAGATTTCTGAGGAATATACCAACAGCAAGCAAAGTAATACATATATTTCTGCCTTAATTTTATGAATACAGTGGAGAAGTTTTGGCATACCAAATTTCTCAGGGAATGTTATAATTAAAATACTTCTTAGAAAAGGGAGTTTCTTCATCACAAGAATGAGTATGATGAATGCAGTTCTATTATTGTACAAAATATAGAGTGTTTTTTAAAAAACAAGACTAAAAATATAGCTTCAGCATTTGGAGTGCAAGTCATCTATATGAAGTGTCAGCCAAAAAGTCAAATATGAACCCTGAAAATGAGGATTCTGGCTGGGGACTCAGTGCACAGGCTTGACAAACAAAACTCATTTCTACCCAATTACCAACTTATCAACTTGTTCTTCTTTTCTTCCAAAAAAGACAAAAGAAGTGAAACCCAGTAAAAGACACATTGATCCTATTTAAGGCAGAACATAAGAATGCAAAAATAATTATTATATGTTCCAATAGAAATATAGATAGGCAGTATACAGACTTCTAGCAATATGTAAAAAAAAATACAGTATTTCATACTTTTGTATAGTTTAAATCAAGAGTAAAGAAATGGTACAAAAAAAATGGGTCAGGACAGCAGTTACCAAAACATACAAAAATAAACTACTTATCATTTGTAGTGTTGAAAGTTTTTGCATCATGAAACTAATATTGATGTGATACACGACATCCTGTAACTTTTCATTCAACATCCAAAAGGGCTAGATAACTATTTCTTAAAAAAATACTGTATTTTCACACGTATACCATACATCTCATATACATTGTACCTCTCAACAAAGTACCAGCAGTTGAAAGCAAGTCCTGAGTCACTTCTTCAGAAAACCTGGAGGCAGGTGGTGTGTTTGAGGAAGACTGGGCTTTAAAACAGACATCCTTGGTGCCCTCTCCAGCACACAGTGCTGTGGAATCACAAGTTCTTTCATAAGTAACCCACAGCTTGCACGTGTGAAAGTACAGCACAAGCTCCATTCTAGAAATTAAAGTCTCATCCTTTCCTTTCTCATACAGAAATTAGCACTGTGACTCTCTAAGCTGCTCTGGGTAGTCAGACCTCTGTGGCTACACACACAGTTGCAACTTCCCTGGAGCAGGTTCAGTCATGCTGAACAAACAACTCATGGTACAAGAACATACAGTAACAGATCATGTAGATCAACAAGAACATATAGAACAGTAAGAATGCAAGAACACTCTAACTTAACTTTTGGTCTAAGAAAAGATCCAGCCTTTACCTCTAGACCTTACCTTACAATCTTGTCTGCTATTCAGTTTAAATGTTAAAGATGGTCAGCAGGAAAAAATGCCTTTATGCTTACTGTCATGTAACTCTCCACCAGCAGTGGTCTGCTACACTAAACAGGGAGGGCTTGGTCCTTCCAGTTGCTTCAAAAACTCCCCACAGAGCCAATGTGAAAAGACTGAACAAGAGTCACAGTCATTCTGCACAGCACACTCTGACTCCAGACATATCAGCTCCCAGGAACCTGAGCCAGACAAATGCAAGTACTCAAAAACTTCTTCATGGCAAACATCTGAGCCCCCCAGAACAGAAATGAAAAACACAGCTGATCTTTTTTAAAACTAGAGTGTCTCTGGTTCACTGGGGTGTAATCCACCCTATCAGAGACAGACAAGAGATAGTCTCTGCATTGCTGAGCTCCCACTCCACCCCCTACAACAAAGCTGGAGTGCAAACAGTAGTGCCTAGAATTACTGCCTGGATATGATGAATGGACTGACGACTTCTGCCTTTTCTGAGGAGAAAGGCATCTTGGCATTCTTCTTTTTTTCTCACAAATAACCTAAACTCATATTCCCTTCCTATATTCATGTAAATATTTTATATCCTTACACCATTTCAATTTTTCTCTCAGTGCACAGAGGTTGAGAGCAAAGGGGTTAACTCAGGTAGCAGATGGGAAGGAATGAAGGAAAGAACAAACAACAGAGTGAAGAAGAGTTTGCATGCTACTTCTCAAAAATTTGCTCAAAATCCATTGGAATTTGTCTCATGTGTAGGCCTGCCATCCATCTTGGTTTTTTGGTTAAGGAACAAAATAGTTCACAGCGCCTGGTTATTACTTTAAGCCAACCACCAGGTTTGTAGCATTTAAACCCACAGAGATGCTTTCTGTTGCATTAGCTGGGACTGCAGACGCTGGATAAATGATTTCTTCAACCGTCACGTACGTTCCAGTTAAAAATCCAATAACTCCAATGACAGCTATAAAAATGTCTTTAAATACTGTCCATAAACTTATGCTTTCCTTGTAGAAAGTGAGGATCTCAACCAGAGGTGGCAGAATCAGTGCCAGCGTGCTGCTGCTGACGGCTCCAATGAAAGAAATCACCAAGTCTAGGTGAGGGATCAAAACCGCTACAGCACCTAAAACACAAGAAGAGAACAGTGGCTTTATATTTAACATCTTCATGAAAAGCAAAACTATGACAAACACATAATCCAGTGGTTCAAGCTGTTAAAAAAGTTCCACCAGTCACTATTTTTTCAGCTACAACTTCTATGCACTACATAGATTAATATATTTATTTGTGAGTATGATACATCCTCATGTGATATACTCAGCTTTAGCTCTCAAATTCTGCATGAGCTGGCAGAGCTTCAAGTTTAAGTGTTTTTGTATTTATAGGTGTCCCGGTTCGGCACGCACAGAGTTGGTGTTTCCCCCGGAGCCAGTGGGGAGCT
>NW_008589208.1:0-8873 GCF_000691845.1 Merops nubicus
TGGTTTCATGCTTCCAGCATCTGACAACGTGGTATCAGGATCTATGAAAGAAAAAAATGGTACAAGTCAAAGTTTTTTTTTTTTTTAGATTGAGATGTAAAAGATTACAATAATTTTCCTAGACAGGAAACTAACTTTAAAGTAACTGTAAATTCCAACCCTACCCAAGCCTGTGCTGTGTTTTCATTACATCCTGAAGACATGGCAATCAAAACAGCTAATACAATTTTTGTCTTCAAATTAATTAGCCAAAGAAAATTTAAATGAAAGGAAGTATTTTGCAGACTAATTTCACATAATAAGGGAGATGCATGGTAGGGTCTGGTGCTGAAGATGATATGTAAACTGAGATATTATTTGCTGGCCATTACCTACCACAAGTTATAAATGTTTGGAGAAACTCTAAACAAGATACAAAATAAGAAATTAGTTTTATTCTGGTTTGAAGTTTCCTTCATTTGAAAGGAGTCAGTGTGGCAGGTACAGGAGTGTTTGTAACTCTTTTTCTAATTCTGTAACAGACAGCTCGCTGCTGGCATCAGTGATTGCCTTACTGAGTCCTTTTCCCTATCCAGAACTGAAGCATGCTCTTACGCAAATATCCTTTTGATTGACAACAGAAATGATCAATAGAAAAGTTTACATCTAAGAAAATCCTAAAAGGGCTTTAAGGACCACACTGCTGGTGAACCTTGCCATGGCATGCAGCATGCCATGGCATGCGGCATGCAGCATGCCATGGCATGCAGCATACCATGCCATGGCTGTAGGTCCTTTCAGTGTGGCACAGCTCAGGATTCCCAGCAGCTGAAGACAAGTAAGAATATCTATACTCTTTTTCTTTATAACGTTTACTCCAATAAATTATATTTATGTCCACTAACACTGGTGCATTATGGTAGTATTAACGCTGATCTCTGCATCTGGTAAGCTGAATCCTTGGCTACTCTGCAGCAATATATATGTCTGTCATTAATGTGGTAGTAAGATGTAAATTTATGGACAAAAGTTAATGTATAAGATACTGTAGATGGTTCCACATCAGATATGTGGTTTGGCTGATGTTATAATCATCTTTGTCTAGGAGAATAGGAAATGGACTCAAGTTGCACCAAGAGGGGTTTCTGTTGGATATTAGGAAGAATTTTTTTACTGAAAGAGTGATGGGGCATTGTAATGAGTTGCCCAGGGAGGTGATGGAGTCACTGTCTTTGGAGGTGTTCAAAAAATGTGTAGATGTGTCACCTGGGGACATGATTTATTGGTCATGGTAGTGTTGGGTGGTGGTTGGACTTGATGATCATTAAGGTCTTTTCCAACCTTAATGATTCTATGACTCTACGATCTTTTTTTTCAAGTCTATGTTAAAAGAGAGTACACAACATTAAACACTTCATATTCTTCACTGTGCTGCACTTAAATGATGTAATGTGGCCAGCAAAGCCTACTATATGGTGATTATTTATAGATTTGAGTAGCTATTAATAATTCATTTATAAGTTGTGAATAACAACAGCCTTGTGAGAATTAGCCTACAATATTGCTTTATGAATATGTATGCATTACTGTAATGTTCATCCTTCACAAGACCTGAGATAGAGAATGGTACAAATAAAGCACACAGTAAGTGCTACATTCATAAAAGGTTATTTTTGCAATTTCTATGCAAATAGACTGCTCTCTGTGGAGGAAACATGTGGAATGAGGAATGAAAACTATCTGTTCATGACTAGAGTCTTGGGGTCAAAGTCTTTTTAAAGTAATTACCTTCACCCTTTCAAGGCCGCAGTCAGCTCCTTGTGATGTTAATAGAAACATTCCCATAAACTGGGAATATGAATCATGGGATCTGATCAAAACTGATGTGTATTTTACATTCATAAAGAAATCTTTCAATAAGTCTCACAGGTTCAATCTGGATTTTTATTTTGAGCCTTTTTTGAAGAATAAAGTGAACGGTGCATGACCAGGTTCAGATTTATCTATATGAGGACCTGAATGTACTTCTGTGTGTGTAAATAAGGGTAATGTAGCTCTATAAGAGAAAGCTATTCTTGAAAAAACAGTTAATTCTTTTTTTATTAGCTATCACTAGATGATGTGATCACTAAAACTCTTGTTTCCAGACCAGTTATTAAAAGTCATTAATGTAAAGTATACTATTGCTTTTAGGAACTAAACACTTTATTTTCTTGCTGTCAAATTTTAAGGATTCTGATAGTAATGTTTGTCAGCAATATTAACACTGTCAACTGCTGAATCTCTTCGAGCAACCGCTTCTCAGATTTTGACTCTAATGTGGTAGCTTAGGGGCAGACTTATCTAGCTTTTGTCTTCACAAAGAACAATTGCTGGTTTACTTGACTTCAGTCAGTCCTTCCTGGGCTTCCTCCACATAGCTGTCATTTGAAAATGTCTGTCTTTAAAGGGATGCACTAAGCTGCATTAGTGTTATGGGATAATTTATTTAAGTGTAATTTAGAATTGTGGCCGTATCACAGTACTGTGTAAGACTATTATAGTGGATAAAAATGGGGTTGTGAACTAGCTACCAACTTCCAGTATGCCAGATTCTAGTCCAGTGTGATACAGGTTGCTCGGAAGTACTGCTGAAAGACAGAAAAGTTCATTAACCATTTCTGTTCTGTATTTAGAGTGAAGCAGGATGCTTACATGGCTTAGAGAGACTTTTCTAGTTTCAGTGAGTAAAGAGTACACTTCATGAATACAGAAGGAACGTTTAAAACTGGCAAAATTTTGTAATCATTGGAAGTGATTTTTAAGAAAGTATGAAATGCTAGGGAAGTACCAAAAGACTGAAAAATGAAGGAGGAAGGAGATGATATTCAAAAGGAGTTGATGGAATAAACTTGATAACTGTACATTGAGTAAGTCATCACAGATCATAGGTTAACAAATGGGAAAGCTATATAATAATAATAATGTAATAGTAAAAATTTATCAAACACAGCTTTTCTTCTGAGTAGATTTTGTTGGTTTTGATGCAACCTTAATGAAGGTAACTTATTCAACATACGTAAGCTTCTATACAATATTTACATGGTAGCCTGGTTATAAAATCAGCAATGACACAGAATCAGTGTGACTCTTTCAAGGTAGATTAAAAATGTTTATTTCATACCTTCACATTTACATGTGTAAATCTGCATTTACAGTTATGCTATGAGCCCTGTCAGACACTACAAGAAACTTTTAATGTGGTCCAGTAACGATCTGTTGTCAGCTAATGATGTTCAGTAAATCCTGTCAATTTTCCAGAAAAAAAGAAAGTAGAATCAGTGCTACTATAATCTTGTAGATGTGTAGATATTTAGCAAAGAAAAGCAGAAACAGTAGCTATTTTCCACACAAACAATTAGTATGACTACTGTTGGAATAACACATTCAATTCTGATATCTGGATCCTCAACAAAGATTTAAAATCTATAAAAGAGAAAAAAAGAAAAAGGAAAAACCTTTAAAGTTGATTTTATGATTTAGGAAAAAAATCATTTTCTTATGAGTAACACAATTCAGTAAGTGTGGCTCTTTAAGAAGTAAAGATTATGATTTACAAGAGTTTTCAGAAGAACCTTTTTGTAGGATAAACTTAAATCATTCCAAAAAGGAAATAATAAACTCAGTGGTAAGTCACTGGAATAGAGGTAGTCCAGAGTAGAATTTTCAAGGTTTTGAACAGTAGTTTTAACAGTGAACTATATTATTTAGGCTACTTTTATATTCTTCATGCTTTTTATTGTTTAATTCAGCTCAGGATATCTCTTAAAATACATAAGGAACAAACTGATGTAGAAATTGCTCAATATTTTTCTTCCATGTTATTTCTTAAGATAGTCATCTGATGAAATGATTGTAATTATTCTTCATGGATCACAAGCCTTTTAAAATTGGTCTTTAATATTTTTTATTTCTCCCAGAAATACCAGAATTCAAAGGAAATTGTAAAAATCAGTTACACACACAGAAAAAAAAAGTTATACACCTCTGAGAATCTATGCCTTTATTGCATTTCTTCATAATTCTCATACAGTTCCTGTTTAAAAATCTTCTGAAATAGTGAGACTAACTTATTTCAAAAAAAAACATTGGATTATCCTTGTTACAATGTATTTCTTCTGAACCAATCCAATGTTCAAAGGTGGATTGGATACTTAAATCCTGTATGGCTATTCTGCACCAAACTCACAGGATCCACTCACAAATCCATGGGCCTCGATGGGAACTACCCATGAGTACTAAGGGAGCTGGCTGATGTTTTTGCTATGCCATTCTCCCTCATTTTGGACAGAGGGGTGCCTGTCAACTGAAGGAAAGCCAATGTCACTCCAGTCTTCAGAAATTACAGACCTGTCAACCTCCATCACTGGAATGGTGATGGAACAGTTCATTCTGGAAGACATCTCCAACCACATGGAAGAAAATAAAGTTATTAGGAATAGTTAGTATGGATTCTGCAAGAGGAAATAATGCTCAACTAATCTGATAGCCTTCTATGATGGTGTGACTATCTGGGTAGATGAAGGGGGAGCAGTGGATGTTGTCTACCTTGACTTCAACAAGGCCTTTGATATTGTCTCTCATAAGATCCTCATAGGGAAGCTCAGGAAGTGTGGGTTAGATGAGTGGATTGTGTGATAGATTAAGAACTGGCTAAACAATAGAGCTCAGAGCATTGTGTCAGTGGAGCAGAGTCCAATTGAAGGCTAGTGGTGTTCCCCAGGGGTCAGTACTGGGTCCAATCATGTTCAATGTCTTCATCAATGAGCTGGATGAACAGATGGAGTATATCTTCAGGAAGATGTCTCATGATACAAAATTGGGAGGAGGGACAGACAGACAAGAAGGCTGTGCTGTCATTAAGTGAGACTTGGAAAGACTGGAGAGTTGGGTGAAGGGGAACCTACCGAAGTTCAACAGGAGCAAGCATTGAGTCCTGCATCTGGGGAGGAATAACACCATGCACCAGTACAGGTTACCTGTTGACCTGCTGGAAAGCAGCTCCATGGAGAAGGACCTTGGAGGAGTCCTAGTGGACAACAAGTTAAGCATAAGCCATCAATGTGCCCTTGTGGTCAGGAAGGCCAGGGGTATCCTGGAGTGCGTTAAGAAGAACGTGACCAGCCAATTCAGGAAAGTTCTCCTCCTTCCCTGCTCTGCCCTGGTGAGGCCACATTTGGAGTATTGTGCCCACTTCTGGGCTTCTCAGTTCAAGAGAGAGAAGAAACTACTGGAGACAGTCCAATGGAGGGCTACAAAGATGAGGGGACTGGAACCTCTCTCTTACAAGGAAAGGCTGAGGGATGTAGGCCAGTTTAGCCTGGAGCAGAGAAGACTGAGAAGGGATCTTATCAATGTTTATTAGTATCTAATGGGTGGGTGTAGAGAGGATGGAGCCAATCTCTTTTACAGTGGTACCCAACAGGATGAGGGGCAACAGGTACAAACTGGAACACAGGAAGTTCCACTTCAATATAAGGAAAAACTTCTTTACTGTGAGGGTGATGAAGCCCTGGAACAGGCTGCTTGGATAGGCTGTGGAGTCTCCTTCTCTGGAGACTCAAAACCTGCCTGGACGTGTTCCTGTGTAACTTGCCCTAGGTGAACCAGCTTTAGCAGTGGGGTTGGACTCCAGAGGTCGCTTCCAACCCCTACCACTCTTTGATTCTGTGAAACTATAGATTATACAGTTACGTGTCAAATCTTTTTTTGGTGGAAGGGAAGAATAAAAATCTTTAGGAAGTGAAAAATACACCTTTTAGTGTATGCACACTTTAGTGGTGGCTGTGAGGCCTCAGTGCTTTTGGCACTGTAGCCTCAGAATACTACACATTCTGGCTCTTATCCCATGGTGTCTTAGTTCTAGTTTACAGATTAACTACATTTAGCCTGGACTGTATGGACTGTATATATGTTGTTAACTTCTGTAACTAAGTGCATTAGCTTCTGTTGCTGAGCTTTCTTCCATTGCAGGACATTTAGTACACTGTGGGAGGAAGGTGTAAAAGTAAAGAGACAGTATATCTGCTTAAGTTTGATCAGCAGATTGATCTTCAGGCTGGAGAAAAGAAAACGGAGAACATTAAATATTTTAGGAGATTATTGCATGATGGAACCAAGTCAGGGAAGAAAACATAATGGAAGTGTTTCTCTACTTGAGTCACTGAAGTGAAAATTACTTTTCTTTCCTGTACATTTTGAAGAGTTTATTGATTTTTATAACAAAATCGAGAGCAACAAAATGATACTGCTTTAAGGTTATTACCCCAGGTTACGAAAAGTTGCTGTACAACATATACAACTGAATGTGCAATCATTAAAAGGAAAGCTGGAGCAAGGAAAGGTGGGCTGACCTGTCACTTTTTATATTTGTATTTGATATCTACACCAGCGAGGATTACATGCTAGCAGTTAACAGCCTTTCTGTCAGAACATTTAGTGTGTTGAACTAATAATGGTTTTAACTTTCCCCTTGGAAAGCATTCTGTATCTTTTAACATTTTTTTTTTTTTTTTTTTTTTTTTTGCTAGGTAGTGTTTCATGGTGTGTCAAATCACAATATAATTACATATTTCAGAAAAATTAAGTATCAGCTTCCTACTGGAAATTTTAAACATGCACATATGTTTCCCAGTTGGAGGGGTGAGGATGAAAGAAAAAAAATAAAAGCATGCTTATTTCACAAAGCAGCTTTTCAAATAGGCCTTGAAAAAGAATTACTTGGATAAAATGTTGAAGCTATTCCATTAGAATTCAAGTTAAAATAACTTAAAATACTTGCCAAACTGCAGTCTGGAAGGTTTACTTTCACAGAAAATAACATCTTCAATTGGCCAAATTCCAACTGAAGCAGTTGGGAAGATTAATCACTTATTTAAAAAAAAAAAAAAAAAACAAACAACAAACCAAAAACAGCTGTGATGTTAACCTGGAAACAGGTACTATAGGAATCGGTTTATCATAATGTTGCCAGTCGACCAGGCTGAAATAATCCCTGCACTTGTGGTCAAGGAGTGAATATGCTGCCCATCCTTGAACTGGATGCCAATTTTCCCCAGGAAGAAACACTACAAAGCCAGCTAAAAGAGAGTGCCTTGCTGGCTTTAAGCACAGTAGGAAATGTACTTAGCTTTTGTCAGCTAACAGTCACTGTTCTGTATATCACATACATTACATTTAGCAGGTTTTGTTCTCCTACAATACCAATAATTTTAAATGATTATTTTTAAATGCACATAATACAATTGTGAAATATATTCTATATAGCTTTTTAATTTCCTCCTACCAAGTGATGTGTCATTAACAGAGAATAACAGTTTTGTTTTGTTTTTTTCCTTTCAGTCTTGGCCCACAGGCATAGTCTTAACAGAGCTACAAAAGGAGAGTCCACAGTTATTTTACATTAATTTTCAGAAAAATACCATTCTCTAGTCAAAGTCCTCTGTACTCTGTTTCCAAAAGTTTCCACAATCTAGCCATATCTATTTACTGAGACTTCAAGTGTGTTCTTTTTTGAGACCTTTCTTGGTAGTAACATCACTGCTTAAGAGAATGAGACATTTTACATTAGTTCTGAAGCCTAATTTCAGATGACTCTTCAGTGTACACAGGGACAATCTCTGGAACAGCATAAGAGTGAGGACGCTGTTGCTCACGTTTAAAAGGATTTCAGATTATTTAACGTTACAGATATTGGAATATAATAAGAAAAATTACTAGGATTTTTTTTCTCCTTTGTTTTTGCCATTGTTTTGCTGAACAAGTCCAAATGACAGTAAAGACTGAAGTCCTGGTTCAGCTAGCATAGGGTTAATTTTCACCCAAAATTGGGAAGCCCATAGCTGGGATAAACAACTGAACCAGAACATAGATTTTTCAATACCATGCCCACAACAGAAGGACCAGGAGGAGGGCAGGCTGGAGTTGCAGTGTGGATACACCAGTGGCTTGGAGCTAACAGAGTCTGTGCTTTGTATCACTTGCTTTATGTACCGTTTCATTACTGTTATTGTTATTACTGTTGTTTATTGCTCCTTATGCATTGTGTTGAATTCTCCTTATCTCAGCCCACAGGGTTGTGTATTTTTCTCCCTTTTTTCTCCTTCCTGTTTCAGGGACGGGGGAGTGATTGAGCAGCCATGTGGTGATCAGCTCTTAGCTGCATCTAAACTATGACAACATACTAAACTAATAAATGCAAACCTTATCTCTTGTTTCTTTTCACGTGTATGCCAAGTCACCTATCAGAGTGCTCGGTGATTCCTTTCTTACACTAGCTAATGAAAGATGCATTTTTCTGAAAATGTGGTAATCATCAGCTCTGTTACAACCATCACAAACAGCTAAACAACAAAACTTGAGTGTTTTTAAAAATATTTATAAACGGGTGATTGTATTCTAAATTTTTTACCTTCATCTACACCATTTGACTCTAGGAGGAATCTTCAAATTAATTCACATTAAAATTTTAATTTTTTGAAGACATTGTACTTAAACCCAAACTCACATTACTATCTTTGACACATTCAAGCATGGCAGGGGTAGAGCAGAACCATGCTGCCACAGGCACAGTGCAAACAAGTCTATTAAGAGTCTTATACTGCGTTGTTTTTCTCATATTCTACTCACTCTTTGGATGCTGGCATGAGTACTGTATATTGGCTTCTTTACTACTGTACAATTTGGACTTATTTCTGTAAGTTATTGTCCTTTGCTTGTGTTAGAATTGAAATATAAGCAGTTCTACAATCAGTATAAGTTGGTTCAACTTCATCCGAGCATTGGGCATCAAAGTGTTAAGCATTCAGTATGATAAATCAAAAAAGACAGTTGAAGTGCTGGCGTTAAACCCCCAG
>NW_008589209.1:0-284 GCF_000691845.1 Merops nubicus
CTGTTGATAGCCTTATCTTTCCTGATGAGTCATCTAATTGGCAAAACATTGTGCCCCTGTACACAGCACTTGTGAGACCACACCTTGAGTACTGTATCCAGTTTTGGGCACCACAGTATAATAAGGACATGGAGGTGCTGGAGCAGGTCCAGAGAAGGGCAACGAAGCTGGTAAGAGGGCTGGAAAACATGCCCTATGAAGACCAGCTGAGGGAACTGGGGTTGTTTAGTCTGGAGAAGAGGAGACTGAGAGGAGATCTTATTGCTCTCTACAACTCCATACAA
>NW_008589209.1:352-1085 GCF_000691845.1 Merops nubicus
GAGAGGAAATGGCCTCAAGTTGTGCCAGGGGAGGTTTCAATTGGATATTAGGAAGAATTTCTTCACTGAGAGAGTGGTTAGACATGGGAATGGACTGCCCAGAGAGGTGGTGGAGTCATCATCCCTGGAGGTGTTCACAAAACAAGTAGATGTGGCAGTTGAGGCTATGGTCTTGTGGTTAGGGCAATGTTGGGAGGAAGGTTGGACTTGATGATCCTAGAGGTCCTTTCCAACCATAGTGACTCTATGATCTTCCTTGAAGGAGTGCCTTGCCTTTACATTGAACAGGAGTCATCTCCAGAGCCTGAGGGCTTGTGTCTGCTTTCCAATTGCCTTGTCCATACAATTGCCTTGTCCTCCTTCCCTAGACAGGGATCCCAGCTGCTTTACCTCATTCTCCTCTAATTCCAAAATGGCAGCCCCATTATCCCAGCATTGGAGCAGCAAGGTGATAATGTGCTCACCTGGATGATGGCTGAAATCTTGTTGCATATGTCAAAATTCACTCAGGGATAGGGAACAAATGATCACCTCTGGTTCTTCCACCTTTTCTCATGATGACTGTGGTTTATCATCATCCTCTGCCAAGCAAACTGATATTTTTGGGTTTTGTTGTTGTGGTTTGAGGCTTGGGGGTGGGACAGGTGACAACTAGGACCCTGAGGGTCCCAGGGGGGAATCGGTTATTCCCTCCCCCTTCTCCACACGCTATAAAAGAGGCAGGAAGTGGGTG
>NW_008589209.1:1238-1660 GCF_000691845.1 Merops nubicus
TCGCAGCGATGGGGGGGGCTGTTTCTTGCTGAGAAGTCTCACAATGGTTCCCTTGAGATTTCAGTACCTCGTGATAGATTTTATTGATAATAAATGTTATATTAAGCATGGACCTTCCAGGGTTCTCTCTTCTCCATAGGACTGGCTCTGAGGCGAACACCTTCTCTGGGACGCAGCTCTGCTCTCGGTAAGCTTCTCGCCTAATCGGCTGAAGATGCAGAGGAGGAACCGGGAAGCTGTGGACCCACAGAGTTGCACCTGGCGGCGCCGCCATGAAACGAGCGGGGAATCTGAGTAGCCAAGCCACGCTGTGCCGAGCTGCGGGACAGTGCCGTGCTAAACCATGCTGGGCAGAACTGAGCTGGACTGGGCTAGACTGACCCGGAATGTGGAGCCGCAGTCACCATGCCGCTGCTGCTCAC
>NW_008589210.1:0-5095 GCF_000691845.1 Merops nubicus
GCTTCCAGGAGCAGCTGGAGGAATATGCGGGCTGCCATCACTTGGATGAAGGCTGGGTCCTGGCGCAGAGGTTTGGAGAGGGAGGCGATAAGTTGATCCCGGTCGACTCCGTGGAGAAGATCCAGTGGCAGCACCAAACACTCGGGGTCGATTATAAACCTGCGACCAGGTACGGCCCGAGCCGCCGCGCCCCGGATAGAGACCACGGTGGCTGTGGGCGCCGAAGGCACGTGCGGCCGTTACCCCCAGAAGATGTGCGACCCGACCATCCCAAATCCCCTGGGCACATCCAGCACAGCCCTCCTCGCCCCCTCCAGCACGTCTGGGATACGTCTCTGCCGAGCTGCCTGTGGGCAGGAGGAGGGTACCCCCCTGTAGACTAGCCCTGTGTGCTTGTGGTAGCACCCGTGCAGGATAAAGATGATGGCGGGAGGGTTCTGAGGCACTCGGTCTCGGGCTGAGTGATGTTGCTGAGGTGACCCAGTGACAAGTGAGCTCATGTTTGATTTTCGTGACAGAAGGGCACGTGCAGAGCTGGATTGCTCCACTCTGCCTCAGCCTGCTCCCAGGTGCAGGGACACTCTCATCCCTCCTACATCTGGTCCTGCAACCCCTAGGTGTCACCCCCCCAGTCCCTCACAGCTGGTGCCTCCACTCCAGAATAAGGCAGTAACGAATGGATGTGCTGACCCATCTTTTCCCTTGTGCGACTTCATCACTGGTGCTGCTTCAGCTGGGAACAAGTGGTGGACCTGACCTACTCCATGCACCTTGGAGAGAAGCCCAGACTCATAGAGCAGGATGAGGCCGCGGTGGAGAAGTTTCGGTATGAGTGTATCTCCTAGAGTGGTACCAGAAGGGGCAGGCACTCAGGCCCTGGACATGCCCATGGGGCAAGACTGGCTTCAGGCTGGGGAGCGGGAAGGATGGGTGCCATGAGATGCCTTTTACATTGATATTGTTTGAAGCTGCTCAGGCAAAGTTGGCCTTTGCTCTGTGGAGCATCAAAGCGACTGCACGGTGCTATTCCCACTGGGCTGGGGTGGCCATAAATACCTGGCATGATGCTGGTGAGGTACAGCTGTGCCATCTGCCTGTGGCAGGGACAGCTTCCCAGTGGCATCCCACTGCTGCAGCCAGTGCGAGCTGGTGCACCTGCACAGTGCTGGTGGGTGGGTTTGGGGTGCAGCCTGGTCTCACCGTCCCATTAACACAGTGCCTCTCTTCAGGTCTGTGCCCCTGGGCTGGAGCTATGACCATGATATGGAGCTGGGGCGCTTCCTGTATGACCACAGTGAGCTGCAGCACAGGGACGACATCAAGGAGCTCCTCAGCAGCATCGAAGTCTCCTCACAGATGGTGCGTAGTGGAGCTTCTCCACAGCCTAAAATCAGTGTGAGACATGCGAGCATTGCCACAGCTGAGGGGAGGAGCAGCAGGCGGTTGCTGTCCCCTTGGTGAGAGGCCCGGGATGGTGCTGGGGGTTTGCTGCTCTAGCAAAGCTGTTAGGAGTTGGGCATGTGGAACAAAACCCCATTGTGTCTCTGGGGCACTACTGGGGGTCCATGGTTGTGCCCAACTTGCTCTGTGCGGGAGACACCATCCACCTGCAACCTAGAAAACTGTGGGGCTGGCCTAGTCCTGACCTTCTCCAGCCTCACAAGACCTGTCTAAGGGGTGGCCGCAGCATGCCAAAGGAAGCTCAGCTCCCTCCTTCAGCTCATGGGACTTTCGCAGGACGACTGTGGCGCAGCCCATCTGATGGACAACCAAACACACACCTACTGGGAGAGCAACGGGTCACCAGGGCAGCACTGGGTGCGGCTCAACATGAAGAAGGGCGCCATCGTCACGTAAGACCTCAGGGTGTCCCCTCCCTTTGGCTGTGCCAGGGATGGGCAGGGTGTGGGGCAGAGCACCATCTTCCTCCTGAACACAGCTTTCCCCAGCCTGCAGCTGGGGTCTCAGGGTTGAGGTGGGGGACAGCTGCTGCCAGATGCAACCCAGGAGGACACAGGCTTGCCCCCAGCCTGGGACATCTCTAGGGGCATCTCTGTGCCCAGGCAGCTTGGGAGGGGAGGACAACACTGCTCCTTGCTCTTCTCATCTCCAGGAAGCTGTGGCTGATGCTGGATGGGCAGGTCAGCTCCTATATACCCAGGCGGGTGGCTGTGTATGGAGGGCCACCAAACAGGCTGCAGCACCTGAGAACTGTCCTAATTAATGAGTGAGTAATGAGTGAGGAGCAGCCTGGGTCCAGTTTGGGTCAAACTCCCAAGCTGTCTCTGCATCCTGAGCAGATGCTAACAAAGGGGCTGGGGCAGGTCCTGAGTGACCTGGTAGTGACAGTGGCTCTGTGTGGGTTGAAGTTTCTTGGGTGCAGGCTGTACAAGCGCGGTGGTCCCCAGCTTCCATGTGCTAGCCAAGCGCCTTCATCTCCGCTCCTGCTCCTCATCTGTGCTGCAGCAGCTTCTTTCTGCCTGGTAACTTTGGGGGTCTTTCTGTCTCTTCCTCCTCTCTTCTGGGGACCTGTGTCGCTGCTGTCACCTTTCTGAACATTTCTATTGTGATGTAGCTGAGAAGTCTTGGGGTGTTTCACCTCTCCCTCTGCTGCAGCACCCTTCTCGAGGCAGGCAGGAGTTTACACAGGGGTTCAAAGATCTCCTCCTCCTTCCCAAAAACTTGCCTGTTTGCCTTTTTTTTGACTGAGCGGTGAGATTTGTCTTTGAAGAGGCATCAATGAGATTGCCACAGTTTCCTTCCTGGTGATGGCAGGAGCCTTCACCTTGCTGTATCTGGGCAGTTGCAGTGTTTTTCTCCACGGGCCCATAGGTTGGGTGGGACCTTGCCAAAGGCATTGGAAATACAAATGAATCACCAAATTGCTCATCACCACAAGTTCCTGTTTCCTTTAAAACATCACCATTTTGTGACCGGCCTAGCTTGAAGGATGGTTGTGCCATTGCAAGATGCACCAGAACCCCCTGGGAACAGCGACTCATTCTTGGCCCTCTTGCCTTTCTGTTCTGCTTTGAATTTAAGCTCTTTTCTGGCTCTTTGGATGCAGCTTCCACCTTCTTCAGGACGTCTCTGTGCTTCTGACAGCCTCTTCTCTCCACTCGGTCCCCTCTTGCCGCAGCCCCGATGAGGCAGGGAGAGCTTTTGCCACGGGGAGCGGCGCGTCCTCGGCTGGGGAGCCAGAGTGGCCCACGCCTTGCTGGCTGGCTCACTGGTGTCAGAGCCTCGCAGCTCTGCCATCTCCCTCCATGCTGTGTGCAGGAACAGCTATGGGAAGGTCTGCATCCTCCGCGACATGAAGGCCCACTTGCCAGTGCTGGAGATCCACATCCTGTAATGCCGAGGTGAGCCTGTGCTGCCAGCCCGGCCCTGAACCTGTGGCCCAGACTGGCCCCTGCGGCTCTTTCTTAAAACTGAGGAGGTTTCCATTGCATATTAGGAAGAATTTCTTCACTGAGAGAGTGGTTAGGCACTGGAACGGGCTGCCCAGGGAGGTGGTGGAGTTGTCATCCCTAGAGTTAGTCAAAAAATGAGTAGATGTAGCACTTGAGGCTACAGTCTAGTGGTTAGGGAAATGTTTGGATGGAGTTTGGACTTGGTGATCCTAGAGGTCCTTTCCATCCATAGTGGTTCCATGATTCCTGCCACACCCGCTGCTTTTTGGGATCTGTTGGAGGAAAACCTGGGGAATGACCTTCATTTGGGATGCCGCAGGTGCTGGGGGCTCCTTTCCTCCAGTTCCAGCTTCCGAGCTGTGCTGGCCGCACAGCTGCAGCTGTGCACGCAGCACCACTCGCTGTCCTTTCTTGGCAGAACAAGGGTACAACGTCCGCCTGCGAGGGATTAAGATCAAGTCCTTCTGGGAGTGGGACCTGAAGCTCAATGCTGACACGTTCCAGCCAGCCCAGCTGGTGCGCTACCCTCTCTTGGAAGGAGTGCAGAAGGATGTGCTGTACCGGCGGGCCGTGCTCATTCAGAGGTAGGGCACAGGGACGGCGCCGTCCCTGCGGTGAGCCCGGGCTCCAAGAGGAACTGTGCCCTGGCCCCTAGCAGGGGGTTGCCAGTCTCTTGCTTAGAGTCTTCCAACTCCTTTCCCATGTGCGGCAGGGACTTTGGCTTGCTGCTCCCCATCTGAACGTGTCTGTTGCCAATGTCTGGGGAGCATGGTGATGCCACGGGGCAAGGATGACCTGCATCGTGTGGAGATGCCCACCTTGCTGCCTGCAGGGCAGCCCCAGGCTGGGGTCAGCACTGGCTCTTCAGAGAGACCCCCGCTGCAGAGCATTCACCTGCAGTGTTGTAGCGTGGGCTGGGCTGCCCTCTGCTTACGGCTTTAGGCCAGAGGGTGCTGGTTGTGTGCTCCCCTTAGTGTGCTGGTGTCCCTCCAGGGGCTGCAGAAGACCTGCGTGCAGGGAGCACAGTGCCCAGGCTCGGTGTGTGCCTGGGGCTGCCTGCAGTAAAGTGCCATGGGTGTATCAGGCTCCACACCTCCACTAACCTCCTCACATTCTCAAGGCGCTTCTCTCCCGTCTCCAGGTTCGTCCATCTACTGGACAGTGTCCTGCATTACTTGATCCCCCTCTCTGAGGACAGCATTGGCACCTTCAATGTTCTCAGGGTGAGTGTTTGCCAGACTCCCCCGTGATGGTGCTGGTAGGAGCATCTCATCACGGGCTCAGCTGGTTTTGCCAGGGGCTGTGGTGTGTCCTTCTTGATTTGATAGGGCCAAATGAGCCCAGGACTGAGAGCTGCTGTGCTGGACGTTGTCAGAGGGATGGAGGAGCTGAGTGTCCCCTGAGACATCAGGGGCTGTGCTTGGGGAGGGAGAAAGAGGGCACATGGTAGCAGGATCAGGCCTCTAACTACCCCTGCGTGTCCCTTGCTAGAGCATGAAGCCGTTCCTGCTGCTGTCCAAGCAGAGCACAGCCCTCATCACCCACTGTCTCGAGTCCTCGGAGAGCAAGCCACCTAACGCCGCGCCAAAGCTGTGCATCAACCGGCAGCTGGCCCGGGAGCACCGCGCCCAGCCCGCGCTGGACCCCAGCTGCAAGAACGCCGTCTTCACCCAGGTACGGCC
>NW_008589211.1:0-254 GCF_000691845.1 Merops nubicus
CGTCCCACTGGGACGCTTCTGCAGAGAGAAGCAGGGGGCTCAGCACTGGGGTGGGGGCGTCCCTGGATGGGTTTCAGGGGCCAAGCTCCACGTCCCAGTGGTACACGTCTGCAGGGAGAAGTGAGGCGCTCGGCGCCGGGCCAGAGCCAGCCCTGGATGGGTTTCGGGGCTCGGGCTCCTCCTCGTTGCAGTGGAGCACATCAGCAGAGAGAAGTGGGGGGCTTGGTGTTAGGGCTGGCACAGGGACATCCCTG
>NW_008589211.1:398-15772 GCF_000691845.1 Merops nubicus
AGCTCCGGAGCTCAGTGGGAGACAGCAGGAGAAAGGAAGGGGCTCTCCTCCAACAGCTCGTGGAGACGGGAGAGCGAGGTGACACCCAGCACTCACTGGGGCACGTCGGCGGGGTCTGGGAGCTTGACTCACCGCTTTGGGAGAGGGAAGGAAGGCTTGGCTTCCAGAGTGGGGAAAGAGGCAGACAGGGAGCTGGAGCCCAGGAGCTGGGGAGGGGGATTGATGCGGCGCTTCCCGTGGAGAGCTTCGAGCAGCACGGGGCCGGCCTCGGGGAGCTGGTGGGAGGGGGCGGGGGCGGGAGCAGGGCAGGGAGTGACGCCCCGCACCGCCCTGCTGCGGTCAGCCCGCAAGCAGCAGGTGGAAGGAAAGGGCAAAGGCCTCGAATACTACCTCTCCCAGTTCCTTTGCCTTGCCAGCTTTGTGCTGCTGATGATTTTTCTGGGCATCCTCATGGTGAAGATGATTGGGTCGGGCTGGCTGGACCGGCGAGAGGAGAACTGTACGTGCATTGGTTTAATCCTGGTTTAAAACTTTGTTCCTCACCTTTCTTTTCTGCTTTCCCTTTATTGCTTCCATCGCCATCCCGTTTATCATTCTTATTGCCATAACTTGACATCTCTGCTTCTGTCCTCATTTCCATCTCCCCTTGCCCATGGGAAACCTTGTTAGGCATGGAAAGTAAATCAAGTGTGTGCTTTTTTTCAAAGGAGTTTGGCCTTCAGTTCTTCAGAGCCCTGTTTTTTATGGAGAGAGACGTTCCTGCTAGGCCAAGGATGTATTTTATGATTGTCTGTTGTGTAACACAATGTCTGTGTAATTGCTCGTTGTGTGGTTTTAACATCAGCCTCTGTGCAGTGCAGCTCTTGGCCCTTATCCTGGCCATGTGAGAAGTACAGCTGTTGAGCTGGTGCTTCAGCACTTCAAATGTGGCAGAGCTTCCATGAGAAATGCAAAGGGGCTTCCTTGTCACCCTTAAAAGTGGAGTTCCCCAGCTAGAGCAGCTGGAAATAGCGTCACTTCGTGGCTTTGAACTGAAAGAGGAAGGGCTTTGGGGTGTGGTTGGGAAGGTGCAAGTCCTGAAACTCAGCACACCGTGCCTGGGGGCACCATGGGCTGGGAAGGCTGCTCCCTGTCTGCTGCCAGTGAAGTTCTGAGGCACCCTCTGCCCCTTGGTCAGACGTTTCAAACCCAGCGGTGTGTCGGAGCGAGGAATCCTGCAGCACAGCTGCCATTTCTCTGCATTCTCAGGGAGCTAAAATTTGTAGGAACTGCTGCATGGTGCACTGGTGTCTAGCCAATCATTGGGGTGGGAGGGAGCTGTTAAACCAGAGGCCATAATCTGCAGAGCTAACAGCTCCAACTAAAATAAATCCTCTCCTTTTGCCTTGAGGAGGCTTGATTTAAATCCCCGTTAGCGCCGTGATATTTCAAGTGACCATGGCGTGCAGCAAACGGCATTGCTAGATTGTAAAAGATCACTGCAAAGCACTAAGGGAGTAGAGGAGCATGAAACATCTAATTAAAAGGAGCTAGGCAAACATTCAGAGCCCAGTTTTTCCTTTCCAGCTGAACAGGGTTCATCATTTGCACCCCTTTTGTTTGGTTTGCTTTCAGCGCTGCCCGCCCAAGCAGCGCTTTGAGAGCTCTGTTTGCATAGCGAGGTGCTGGGTAGAGTGAGATTAAGAAAATCAGAATCAGGCTTTAAAGTGTAGAGCCTTCTTTTTTAAAAGGGAATGACTTTCTTGATCAAAGCTCTTGTTTTGCAGCCAGCTAACTCGCCCTCACCTTCTCTCTCACAGTTAATCTCTTGCCCGTGGATTGTGACGAAAGAACAGATGATGTAAGCATGCATTTATTTATCTTCAAGTGTTGTGGGGAGGGGATTCTCACAGAGGAATGATTATTCTAGGTAACCTCCACCCATATCCATTTCACTGTCAAATGATTAGTTCTGTCATTTTATAGAAAAGTTGTGATTTGATGAGTTGGAATTAATGGGCCAGATTAAGACTGGGTGCGAGATTCTGCTAGATAAAAATTTAAATTCCCAATTATGTGAATCAATTTCTTTAATAGATGTAACAGAAGTGATATTGGTTTGCCATAAAGCTGCGTTCAGCTTTAACAGTCTTGAGATTTAATCCATCCAATTCCCATCACAAAGTGTTTGTAGAGCCCTGTTTCTTTTATCATAATGCATTATTAGGAGAGAGAAGATTTCATCTGGGTTTCAGAGTCAGGTTTAGTCCCTGGTGATGTTCTGGAGGCAAAGAATCCATCCCTGGGCGGTCAGAGGGGGTGTCTGGTGGTGCAGTCTGGGCTGGGGGAGTTGGTGGCACTTTCAGAGGAGATCCTGGCTCATTTTTGACTCAATCTGTAGATTTTTGCTGCACGTGTGTTGAATTTGAACTCGTGGTGCGTGACTGAGTCAAACCCCACTGCTGGTATTTTGGTTTGGTATTTTTAGCTAGTATGGCCCCTGTGCTGTTGGTGCTGGTCTCTTCATGTTTGTTCCCTGTTTCTGACTTGCAGTTCTGTCATGCTAAACAGAAGGATGTGATCATGAGCATGCTGCACGAGTTGTATAATTACTTGTCCATACAAGCTGGTAAGTTCCAATTGTCATTATAAAACACTTACAAGCATTCTGCAAAGTGCATCTCCCAGCTGTCTGGACATTTTTAACCTGACTTTGAAGAGAGGGGTTTGTGGAACAGTCAGTTACACTTGAAGAGCCCTGAGAAAGTCAGGTAATAGAAAAATAGAAAAAGATGTGTTTATTTTTATCCAGAATAGTGCTTAGCTAATGCACTCGTATCCCTGTGCTCTTGTGGAGTAGTCCTCATTTGTGCTTGATATATTGGAAACCTGAGGTAGAAATACTCAGTTTTATGGTTCTTTTCTACCAGCATCTTAAAATCATCTTCAAGACACTCAGGGCTAGTAAGTGGAAGCTGATGTGTCCTTACAAATAAAGTTAAAGTGACTTAAGAAATTGCCAGCTCTCTGCTGCAGCGTGGCAGCTGATGATGCAAGTGCCTCTTTTCTCCTCAGCTCTCTTAGGTGAGGAGCAAACCAAGCACAGTAGTTCCACCACTCTCTACTAGTATGAGCAAATCCAGCCCACAACTGGTATTTTGTGATGGAGAAAGCTGATAGAAATTCAGTGTGTGAGCAGAACCTTGTTCAGCAAGCTGTGGCACTGAGCTGATCAGTAAAAGTGCTTAAGTTTCATTTCCCAGGTTTCAGCCCTCAACAAGGCTGAAGCATTTAGATACTCGAGCTTCACGGAATTCCTAAATCTTTTCAAATCTGCCTTTTGCACCTCTTTTAGTGAGTCTCTCAGCACATTTATTTAGTCAACTCTGTGAAGCAAATTGAAAAGATTGAGTTCCTCGCCAGCGTTTCTCTGCCTGGGTGAAAGGTAGAGCTGTGATTTAGGCTCCTCAGAAGCGTTTTGGATGCTGATCATTAACTCCACAGCACCGCAGTGGTTGGTACCAGATGGAAGCAGCCCCTCTGCAGGGTCAGAGAGGAGATTTCATACTCTGCAAGAGGCAGAAACAGTGGGGTTTTTTTCCCCCCCCCTCCTTCTGTGTTGAGTGGCTCACACACCGAAGCGTGAGGTTTGATTGCCCTAATCTAACCTGCATGCAGTGGCTGAGCACTTTATTAATAGTCATAATCTTATCTGCCTACAATATCAATCTTCCCTTGTAATCATTTTGCCCAGAGCTGTAGTGGATTTTAAAGGAGAGCATTTCCAGACAGCTCAGTGTATTTCTGAACTGTTCAAGGGCTTTTTTTATTTTTTTCCCCAAAACATTATTTCCATTTGACTCTCTTACCAGGTAATTTTGAATGTGGAAACCCTGAGAATCTAAAAAGCAAATGCATTTGGGTTAGTGAAGCGAAGGATCACGTGGTGGTGAGTAGGCTGTGAACAGCTATTGTTATAACGTAGTGCTGAGTCTCTTATAAGGCAATAAATAATAGATACTAAAGCAATTCACCATCTGTTTTACTTCCTCATCCTGTTTTGATTCGTTCCCATATCTCTAGCTTCCCCTTTGGCCAGTCCTGTTCTCAGCAGTTCTTCTGAAAATAATCTCCTACATCTTTGATTCAGCCCCTGTAAATCTAACTTAATGGTTTGTTGTTTCACCATAGTCATCAGTCTTCTGAAACCAGAAATTTCCCTGGATTGAGGGCTGGGCAGAAGGAAGGATTTTTCTATACTCCAAAGTGTCAGAAGACAGACTGCTTTGATCTAGCATTCCATTTCTTTCATGGTAAACTGTCAGTAAGATTATGTTGTATTTAGTGGTTAGCCTTAACAGTCTGGGATGGTGTTATTTCACAGAGTGCTTCATGCATCATCTACCCATAGTTGGGAGACTTCAGTCCAGAAAGACCTTCAGATTTAGCTCTCCATCCTCCAGTTTGCAGCATGGTGATAAGAATTAACCCAGGGACAGAGCGTGTGGCATGAATTCTCCCACTTCTGTAATGAAATCATGTTATTCAGTATTTTTAAAGGAATGGAGAACTAATCTTCTTATGGCTTCTTCTGAACAGAACGTGACTGGTAGTTCCTCACAGAAGTTTGATGCTGTCCTGAACTGGATACTGAACAGTAACAAGGATGTAGGGATACGGTAAGTGGAAGTCTCCTGTGTCAGAGCTGCAGTTCTTGGTGTTGGCTGATGCACAGTTGGCCATCCTCTGTGGCGTGCCCTAAAAGCTTCTGTAACTTGTTAGATTTCAGAAGATAATCTGGGATTGCTCACTGGGCAAGCTTCCAGGTGAAGAGCAGAGCCCTGCAAGTGGCTCCTCAGGGACGTGCTGTCGTGCAGAGGAGATGTGGGTCTGAGGTCAGGGCTGCTCATGGCCATCAGTGGTTGTGCTGTGTTTCCTGCAGGGTTTAGAACTGATGGTCCTGGTGTCCTGCCCAAGGTCCTGTGACACACTTCTTAAACTTGCCCATGTAGACACTTCCCCCAGGATCACTTCCATGAGGTTACTGGAGACAGAGCTTCACTGTTGTGTGGAGCTGCATCCTCTGACCAAAGGGTTTTTTGGACAGCAAAGTTCTCTCTTTAGTAGGTGACATCACCCATGCTTTGGGATCCTTTGGAGCCAGGCTTGAGGAGGAGGAGAGCAAAATGGATTGTTGAATGGCATCTTTTCTTCAGTGTCAGTTGTCTCTCTGGCAGAACACACAGTCCCTGTTAAAATGAATGCTCTGACTGCAGAGTGTTGGTCAGTCGTTGGTGGGACTCGTTCCTCTTGGGTTTCTCAGCTAGCAGGCTCTTCAGTACATGAGAAATGGCAGAAGCACCATTTTTTTTTCAGGTAAAAAATACATAATTCAGGCCATAAGCTAATGAAAGGCTGTTACCCAGAGTCTGCAGACATCATTATCTTCCTCTGGGAAGTGTGGGCTGCTTCCAGTCCGTGTTAATTCTGAAACCGAAGGTTTGTTTGCATTTGAACATTGCTAAATGTATCTCTGATTAAATGAATTGTAACAGTAGTAAGCTGGAGTCGGTGGGCATAGCTTGTATGAATTCCCACTGCTCCTTTTTCTCTAAAAAAAAAATTCCTGCAGCTGCTGCTGTGATCTGAGGATCAGACAGTGTCTCCTGCTTTGATTATTGGTGTGTGGCAAATTCCCAGGACTGGACAGAGTTTCCTTAGCGGCAGGTTTGGATTTTTAGGTGGGCTGGGATCTAGAGTTTTCAAATTTTTGTATTACAGGAACACTGCTCATGTCAGAACCATATGATACAATATATTCCCCCTTTTTTTGATTATTTTCATAATGAGCAGCTCTGCTGCCTGTTCGCCGAACGGCTCCGCTCTGCCGACGTCTGTGCAGAATGAGTGCTCAGCATGCTTAAAAACCTGCAGGTGGCATTTCTGGAGATTATTTTTTCTAGGTGCTAGTCTTGAGAGGCAGAACTGAAAATGAGCTCTGCGCCGGGTGATTCTGCTGCATGTTTTAAATATTTTCGTGGAATTTGGATTGTAAATAAGACAAGGGGGTGGGGAACGACCGTGTGTCTCCAGCTCCTGTGGAATCCAGGAACCAGAGAGAAGCTGTCAGCAGGTTGTGAGCTGTGCACTAGTAAATTGAGAAAAAGTCTTTGTCTGATAGGTTATTCATTGCAGACATAGAACGAATTAGTAGCTTGAAAAAATAAAATCCCCTTTAGCCCAGTTCCTCGGAATCTGATGGCTTACACTTGGATTACTTGATCCCTGTTGGCTGAGGGTATCTGATAAGGACATGGCATCAGTGTAGGTCTGGGTGTAAAGGAGGGAGTTGAAGGCACCTCGGGCAGCACAGTGGGTGTGCAGAAGCAGTTTTGCAGGAGGGTGTGTTATCGATTTTGCCATGAATGCTTTCTGAGGGTGTGTCCGTGCTCACTGCAGATGCAGCTGATGTGTTGGCACTTCTCTAGCTAAACTGTTTATGCTCATCTGTGCTGAGGAAAACAGCACAACCTCCACAGACATTTGCAGTCTCCCTCAACTGCTCTCTCTGCAATTGCTGATGAGTGACTCAGTAAACATTTCCATTTCTCTGTGCTGGGAGGTGGGAATCCAATTTAAAGTTTAATCTTCTGCACGCTGAGAGGTGCTGTCAAAGAGTCTGCAGAGGGAGACTTCGGTTTACCAGTGGGAGTTCCAGCCCTGCTGCCTTTTCTAAAGCCATATCCCTTCCTTGCTAAGCAGCCAGTCCCAAAATGTTCTGGAAAGAGGAGCTGTGAGGACGTTGGTGTGTTCTCTATGTGGCGTACAGAACGAGTTACTGCATCTGCAGTCTGTTTGTTCTCCCTGTCTTGATTAAAGACTGCAGTTGGAGTGTCTGCTCTCTTCAGTGAAGTCTTTTCTGCCTCTTCCCATCAGGTTGAAAGGCAGAGACCTTTCAGAACCAGTTACCAAAGTGGAGGAGGTGTTCTGCCTGGAATCAGCCCACCCTCAGATGGGGCTGGGCTGCCGTTTCCGCCGGGCTGTGGTCACTGCCATCATGAACCTCTTCTTCTTCTTCTGGTGTAAGTCCTCAGTGCTTGTAATCAGCCTCTCCCCTTGCTAGCTGTAGAGATGAACTTCTGTGGGCACACAAACGTTCTCCCCGCCATATGAAATGACAAACAGAGGTGAAATTAAGCTGCTGATGAGTTAATTTCTAATTAACCTTTGTTCTGACAGCAGAGGGAGACCTGTAGACCTGCTCTTGTGCTGTGAGTGCTTAACACTTTAAATCAGCAAGCTGATTAGCTCTCTGGTATTCCTCAAGTACCCATTACTGTGGTCTGCAAAATAAGTATGTTAACCTACCTAAGAGACTTGTTTTTTCTTTCTTTTCTTGCACTAAGCTGCAACATCTTCCAGTCTCTTTAATAATGACTTGTAGCATTTTGGTGTTAGGGCTTTTATTGGCATAGTCTGTCATGCCCCAGCTGAGATGGGGAGGCCTTACTGAGCGAGGTGATAACGAGAGGTGAGTGTTGACTGGAGGAGTTTATAATCGAGCCAGACAAGGTGGGGTGAAAGGGGATGGTTCTAGTTATTGTAGAGGCTGAGATACTAAAGTTAGCTCTTGTAACGGGGGCATTTGTCAGTGCTAAACCTTGGATATAGATCTGCATTTCGGGCTGGTGCTGGAGCCCCAGGCTTTATTTCCTTATCAAGCAGCTATCTTCAGAGCAGTGAAGCTTGACAGTCTTCCTAAGTGATTATTGTGGGGGAGGCCTCTAGCAAAGAGATAGCTCTGGGACTTGGAGAATTGAAACCTTCTGGTTTTTCTGAGGTTTCTGGTAGGGAGGAAAAAAAAAAAAACACCTCTGTGATGAGGCCTCTGACCACCTCTTTCCACATCCACGTGTGCTCTTCTGCTGTGGATGTTGTCAGGACCAAGGTTTTTGCAGGGTCCAGCTGTACTAGGGAACAAAGTGAATTGCTTGGATTCAGTTGTGAGCAGCCCTGGGTAGCAGGGAGCAAAAGCTGCCTCTGGGGAGACGCAGTGTCAGAAATAAAACTGTATCCAGCAAGTACACGTGTGTCAGTTAGTGAATTCAGATTGTTTTTGTTCTTCCAGGTCTGATAACTCTCTGGGGGATCCTGATCTTCCTCAGGTACCGCTGGCGGAAGATGGAGGAAGAGGAACAAGCCATGTATGAAATGGTGAAGAAGATCATAGGTAGAATCCAGCAGCTCTTTAAATGCAAGTAGCTCTTTTCTCCTCTCTTCAATGCTGAGGTTTCTCACTGTTCTGTCCTCCCACCCTCCAGCTGTTGTCCAGGACCACTACAAGGAATGGGAACGGAATTTGAAGCGTTACCCCTACATTGGCATTTTCCACGTTCGGGACAGCCTCATCCCTCCTCAGAGCAGGTGAGCTGGGGTTTAGGTGTTCCTGAGGGCTCTCAGCATCACTCAGCTCAGCTCAGCTAAAGAAGACTGCAGGAAGAGCATGTCTGGTCTTTCCCTTCCTTGGGGATTTTGACATAACTCAGTCTATGCCTTAACCTGCTGCAGATGGTGATGGTGCTGGGGCTGATATTTTGTGGAGTCACAGAGGTGTGTAGTCATTGTTCTGTCAAACAGTAATTGGATTTTGTTTTGCTTGGGCATTGGAGCATCTTGGGAATGAAGCATTCCTCTTCTTCATCTAACGTGTGTAGGATGCTGTCCTCTTTCTCAGCCAGTGTCACTTGTTTTCCTGCCAGGTGCTTTTCAGCACAGACCTTCCCATCAGTTGAACAGGATATTGGGAGGCTCTTCTGAAGTATGTTGCTACCAGTTTGAGTTGGACAGCTTGAAAGGGAGATGCAGTGAGATGGCTGATTTTGGTGCTTTTTCAAAAGGAACTATGGTTGAGATTGTTCTGGTGGGGCCAGGGGGCTGCAGCCTGGTCCTCAGTGGTTTGTGTGACACTTGCTCCATCTCTGCACAAATGTTTCTTGTGTTTTGGTTAAACAGAGCTCCTTTGTTCTCCTGACAGCCCAAAGTGTTATGTGTGCTGCAAAGTCTTAAACGTGCTCACTCTTTATCAGTCACAAACCTCCTTTTCCTACTAGTGGTGATTTCAGCTGGTTTGACCCAATCTCTGTGTGTGGTGCCCAGAATTACTAGATTCTGATTCAAAACTGGGTTGAACTTCAGTTCATCTGAGGTCTCTCTGCATGGAGGAAGGGTGAGGGCAATTTGCTAGTCGAGTCCCTTCACAATATGAATTAAGCTTGAAATTTGGGGCAGTCATCAATTACTGGCACTGACAGAAGGTCTCGTTTTCCCCCCAGCCTCAGACACAACCTGGGTTTTCAAGTCCTGATCTGAAATCTAAACCAGAACTGAGGTTTAATCTGCTCTGCTGTCTGCACAGGGAACAAGAGGCAGCCAACAGTAGCTCAATCAGCAGCCCCAGTTGCTGTAAGCAGGGAGGCACAATGAGGACATGACTCCAATTTATTTTCTTTTATTCTTGCTGTTTCTTGCAGAAAAAAAATGAAGCGGGTCTGGGAGAGAGCTGTGGACTTCCTGGCTTCAAATGAGTCACGGATCCAGACAGAGTCACACAGAGTAGCAGGAGAAGATATGCTGGTGTGGAGATGGACTCAGCCTTCTTACCTCTCGGATTCGGAGCACTGAGGAGCAGCAGAAGTTGAGCAGCTTTTGATATGGACCCTCTGCAAGGGGACAGTCCCTTCTCTGGTGGTGGGAAAGAACAGGTCATGGTCTGAATCTCCTAGGGATGAGGACTGCACTTATCTGGTTGCTCTTCTTTCTGAAAATCTTCACTCCCAAAAATTCAGGGCAATAACGTTGGCTTGGAAAGAAGATGGGCTTGAGCTGATGGGAAGCTAGAGTTGTACCAAATGGAGCCTTCCAGCAGGTGTCTGGCTTCCATAAGCAAGCAAACCTAAAACAAGTGTTTAAAAAGGAAAAAGAAACAAAACAAAACACATCTAATATTGAGGGATTTAGAATCTCTCTGACAAAACTGAGGTGTTGAAAATTTGACCTCAGTTCCACAAAGGCCAACTGGTGGCAACGTCCATCAGGGAATGTGTTTAAAGGTTTAACATTTCCCATGGAAACATTAGGGTGGCAGTTAAGATGCATTTTGTTAGAATTTGTTTTTATCAATATTGAAGACAGTGATGAAAGCACTTGCCTCTTCTTAGTGAGGAAAATGTTAGTGTTGGCTTCACCCTTGAAAAATAGGAATGGGGGGGGGGAAGTCATGTGAAGGTATTGCCAGAGGGAGGGCAGTCTGAGGTGCCTTGGACAGTCTGAGGTGCCTTGGTGGTTTGGGCTGGGCAGGGTTGGGTGGGGTGGCCTGGAGGAGCAGTTGTGACCCTGTTACACTTTTAAAGTCTGCAGTCTTTGTGCTTTCTGATTTCTAGGTGGGGAGGGTTGGGAGGGGGGGGTGGGAATTGGGGTGGAAAATAAAGGATATAGGAAGCTTCCAAGAGTGTTTTCTAGTGGCTACAGCCAGCAGGACTGCTTCATGGGCTAGTAACAAGTGGCTTTGGCAAGGCTGTTGGGGCTGAATGTACATGTGTATCCTGGGCAGCTGCAATGTGTGTGCTGTGTTGGGGAGCAGAGGTGAACAGTGCATGGGGTGTTCCTGCAGCCCCTCCAAGAGCAGCAATCAATCCTCTGTCCCTGCTGCAGGCACCACAGTGTTGTATCTATAATCACTTGGTTACTTAACTTTCTTTCAGTGTCTGGCAAATGAGTGTTTGTTTCAAAGAAAATAGCACCAGTGTGTGGCAGTTTAGGCTAGGTGGAGATACTGCTAATCTGCTCTTCACAGCCTTGTAAAGGGCTCGTCCAGCTCCCCACCCAGGCAGCAGGGACCAAAGGAGCTCCTGGTGTGAGCTGGTGAAACCTGCAGAGAGAAGCCAGTGTTGACCTGAACCCATGTCACCTGTGGATGTTGTTCTGCCTGGGTACAGTTTGGCACCTTCTCTGCTGCTGGATGCCCAGAGAGCTGCCTCTCCAGGCTCTGGCTTGGCTGGGGACAGCTGCCAGAGCTCAGCTCCCATCACAGGCTGGTGATGCCACCTACGAGCTGGGTTCCTTCTGCTCTTCCCAGTAGATGCTTCCCCACCTTCTGCTGGCTTTGGTGGGATTCTCCAGCCTGCAGGCTGCTGCAGAGGGACAGCAGGGTCTCCCAGCACACCTCCTGCTCCTGGTCATTGGCCAAAACAAGCAGAGAGAGCACAGGTTCCTCCAGAACATAACACATGGATATCTTTCTCATTCAATGAGAAGTAGCCTGTGTGGAGTTGACTCTTACCCCATATTTTGGGTTGCCAAGGTGTTTGAACAAGAGAGGAGACTCAACAGCTGTCTTCAAGACAACCACCAGCTTCTTCCACTGTTAATAAAATAGGGGATAAAGCAAAGGCAGCCTTGATTCCTCTAAAATCTTGTCACAAGATGGTTACAGCTGCCACAGAAACGCTGGCAAACACCAGTGCCTCCATTCTGAAGCCTTTTTAAAGTGTTAGTGGGGTTTGGGTTAGCTGGATTTTAACTGTCCAAATCCAGGAGTGAAGAGTCAGGCATTGCAGTCATCTTTTTGTATTCAACTCGTTTTTGTAGAATAAATTTCACTGGCTTGGTGCTGTTTATATGTTGAATTTAGCTCTGTAAATCCATATACGAAATAAATTTATTACAAATTATTTGTTACCTCTTGTTTTTATGGAAGAGTCACAGATTGTTCCAAGTGCTTTTTTACATCAAGTAGATCCTGCTCTGGAGAGCTCCTGGTTTCTAAGAAAAGACTGAGGATGGCATGAGAGCCAGAGGGGACAACGTGGATCCTTGTGACGCTCGGTGATCTTGGTGCAATAGTCTCAAGTGTTTGGTTGGAAATGAAACCCATGTTTTGGGAATAACTGGCATTAAGCAGAGGTGTGTATGAGAAGCAGCTTGTTTAGCTGCATTTTGTGGCCATCAACAGCTTGGAGGGTTGTGAAATATGAGTGCAGCAGGTTGATCAGTATGCCTGTGGCCTGTAATAAATTGGTTATTTAAAGCAAGGAATGGGATGGTGCAATAAGTCTGTGGTTGCTGAGGGAAGGTGCTGGAGCTCCTGTGTCCTTCCTGGTGTCCCAGGGGCTAACGTGCTTTAAGCAAGGCACTGTAAAGGGGATATTTATGTCAAGGGAAAAGGCAAAAAGTCAAGACTTGGACTATTTATGAGATCCCCAAGGTTGCCTGGTGAGTAGAAGACACAAGCACATCTTGATAACAAGTCTTAGTTGTGTTTAGGATCCATTTCCTGGAGTGTTTCCAGTTCATAGAATCCCAGACTGGTTTGGGTTGGAAGGGACCTTTATAGGTCATCTCATCCAACCCCCCTGCAGGGAGATCTGCAACTAGAGCAGGTTCCTCTCTCATAGTTCCCCTCTCACCTGAGTGCCAGTGACTCACAACATGTGCTACCATGAGTTGCAACTTCCAAGTCCTCTCCTGAAATGGCACAAGCAGCCCGTGAATCATCATTGGGTAACTTCTACGGCCACGACTGACTCACTTGTGTTTGGAGAAATGTTTAATTAACCTCATAAGGCAGCTCTGGGTGACAAAGGGGGAGGTTTCCACTGGCACAGGAGGTTGGCTCTGTGGGAGCTGGCTGCCTCCCCTGGCGTGGAGTTGTGAGGGAATGGGAACAAAAGGGAAGAGCCAGGCTCAGTCTCTCCTCTGAGCCTGCATTCCTGTTCAGATGCTTTTACCCACTCTGGGTTGCTAAGTTACAGCTGAAATCTATTCAAGGTTAGGAAATACTCTTCAGTTGGGTGGAATGACATGTGCCAGAGGAGGTTTGCTTTCAACCAGGCTGCCATGATGCTTTCTGTGATAGTCTTCCCCCACATCCCTCCTTTCATTCACTGCCTTGAAAGCAGAGAGGACTCGTTTCATGCCAGGCTCCTGCTCGCTCTGTACAAACTGTATTTATCCATCCTGAATTTCAGACTTCCCAGAACCCCAGCTCCATTCATGGAAGGGGGAATAGCTGGGCTTTTCATCCCCCTGCCCTGCTCTCCAGAGTCTCTCATGTCCCCCTCCCACTTTCCTGCAAAGAATTAACTTTCTATAAATAAATTCCCCAACGGTGGGCTGATGAAGCCACCACATCTCCTTCCTGTCAGAAAGGGAAATATGTACCAACAAGGAACCTAAAATAAAGTTTGCCCTTTATCTTTTCATTTCCTGCTTCCATTTAAAGCCTTCCCCATGAAATGTTTTTGTCTCCTGCTGACATGACAGCTGATGCTGTGCCTCATTTGCAGGGTGTGGAGTCGGGGTGCTGTGCCAGTTCTCCTGGAAACTCCAACGTGACCTGGAGCAGCAGCCATCACTCCTCGCCTCCTGCCCTGGGATTTCCACCCTGCCTTCATCCAGCCTTCAAAAACCAGCCTCCAGGTAGGTGTTGCTAAAGGGGGTTGTGTAAGTTCCACGAACAGAGGTGTGGGTCCTGCCCAAGGTGGGGAGCAGAGCTCTGTGCTGACCTCACGGCAGCAGGTTATTTTTGTAGGAACACTTCTGCCAGGCTGCTGAGATCTGATGCAGAGCCCCCACACGGGTGTCTCTGAGCTGGCTCTGAAGGAGGAGACTCCAGTGGGCTGTGGAAACCTCACGTGGCTTCGAGCTCGTCTCGCCCGGGGGCAGAGCGTGGGCTCCGTGCTGCAGGGACCCCTGTGCTCCCCCTTCCCCGGCCCCTGGCAGAGCAGCGGCTCCCTGGGGACACGTTCTCAGGTGGCAGGAGGACACCGGAGCCTCCTCTGATCCCCCTCTGACGCCTGCCCTGTGTCACTTCTCAGTGACCTGCTGTAGGGCCACATTCCGTGAGTACACCCCGCCTCCAAAACAGCTCTTGGCATCCAAACAGCGACAGCGGCGGAAAACAGGCTGGGCTGGGGAGGGGCTGGGAGCAGGGCTGGGCTCGGGGGGTGCAGCTGAGCCACTGCCATGTGAAAGGGCTCAGAAACGGGTCCCGGGGGGTCCCTGTACATCCCGCTGGGAGAGCAGCTCCTGCTTCCTTCCCAGCTGGGGTCCCCAAGGTGCCACCAGCAGCAAGGGCCCCTCGACAAGGGGTTAGGTGGGTTTGCCAGCCCTCGGGTGAGGCTCCACCACCCCTCGGCAGCAGAAAGGGCGTTTCCAGCCCCAGGCTGGTTTGGGGTGAGGGAGTGACCCTGCCTGGCCCGGGGGTGGCTGTCCTGGTGTCACTGTCACCGTGCCATGGCTGCAGCCCCCATCCGGGGAGAGAGCAGAGACTGAAGGATGGTCCAAAGCCTGTGGAGATGGAAAGGGGAAAAACCTGCACTCTTGGTGCCTGTGCAGGAGGGGAAAGAACAGGCACAGCACAGGGGACTCGGTGTCAGCTCCCTCAGCAGCTCCTGTTGTTTCTCTTTCCTGTCCAGGGCAACTGGCAGTCACACGCTTTTATTCCACCTCTCCCACAGATATAAATTTAGTCCTTTCATCTGAGAAGGGCACTGCACAGGTCATGTCAGGATGAGGCTCGGTGGTGCTGAGGTTCCCTGGGAGCTGGGGACCAGGCAGCCCTGGCTCACTCAAGCCTTGGGGTCCACTTCTGTTAATGACACCTTGCCCACCCTGCCCCGAGCCCAGGCTTTGGAGTCAGGAGTGAGGCTGCAGCCCGTGGGCTAGCCAAGGGTAATAATATCATTGTGCCTGTAATTAGTTGCTAATTAGCATAGTTTTAATATGAGATGGGGTTGCTCTCCCCTTTGAGGGCTCTGCTGTTTCCAAGAGGCTGAGTCCTTAGCTCTGTGGCCGCTCGGCTGCCTGAGCCAGGACCCCACAGCCCCCCAGGGGCTCAGGCACCCCCCGTGAGCCTCTTGGGGTGCAGTGAGAGCTGCACAGGACCCGGCAGAGAAATGAGATCACCTCAATTCATGCAGGTGTTAGAACTGCAGATGCTGCTCAGCACGATGGGCTTCTGCAGAGGGGTGAGGTCTGGGCTGGTGTGCTGGGCTCCCAGGGGCCACCCAGCAAACCTGGGTGCTCGGTGCTGCCTCACCCAGCCCAAGGGACCCCCCTCAGCATGGGCCTGGCCCCCTCCTGCCAGCTCAGTGATGTCTGGATTTAAAGCTTGGTGTGTTTGGGGGTTGCATGCTGACTTGGCTTCTCGTTTTTCAGGGGCTTTCATAGCGTGTGAAGGGCAGGATAAGGGATGCTGGGAACTGCTGCCTGCCTGTGCCACCCTCGTGGTGGGCACAGAGAGGGGGAGCTGGTTGGAGACCTGCCCTGCCCCATCTGTCCTGGAAAAGGAGAAGGGAATGCCATGACCAGCCTGACCCAGGGGACAGGAGAAGGGA
>NW_008589211.1:15798-34480 GCF_000691845.1 Merops nubicus
TTCCTGCGGGTGGGGAGCCATGGCAGGCGGAGCCCTCTGTGGCCACCACGTCCTGCTGATGCTGAGCCCTCTCCAGACACCCAGGAGAGCCAGCTGGTGCCTGCAGTGACAGCCCCTGGCTTGCTGAAAGGCAGGAGGGACACTCTGAGGGGTGTCCCAGGAGAGCTGGAGGGAGTGGTAAGCCTAGCAGGGACCCCAGCCCAGGTGGGATGGAGAAGGCAACAGCCAGGTCTGGGTCTGCACCAGCATCCCAAGCTGCAGCCACAGCCCCAGCTCTGGGCTGGCCCTTCCTTGCTCTGCTGTCCCTTTAGCAGCACCTAAACCCACCAAAAACCCCTGTCTCTCACTGGGGGTAAGTTATCAGGTGGGAGCTCCCCACAGCCCCCCAGCAGTGACATTTAGGGATGACCTACAGCTCAGCTGCCTGGCCAAGGGGATGAGATCAGGGGTAACACAGTGTCCAGGGGGAGGAGGGGAGAATGTTCCCCACAGCCGAGCAAGCCACCCTGGCTGGAAAGGTCCTTCCAGCTCCATCCCCCCCAGCTCTGTGGGTTTTATTCCCAGCCTGTCCTCTCCCCTGGCCTCTGGCTGCTCCAGGGCCATCGTGGTGCTGGTGATGCTGAGCAGAGCAGAGCTGAGTCGTGGCCAGGGGACATTTCATCCCATCACTGGAAGGCAGCGAGGTGCCTTGGGGGAATTTACACCTCGAGTCCTTGACACTTCTGTTGTGTTTTGCTGAGATTGGCCAGTGGGTTCAGGAGTTGTTGGTGGAGGATGCACTGTGGCTGGCCTCACAGCGTGCCTGTGTCAGCTTTTTTTCCTTCAGAAACCAAGCTTATTGGAAAAGAAAAAAAAAAGCACTTTACTGAGCTAAAATACCAGCATAAAGCAGAGTGGAGTCAGGGCCTGGGAATCAGGGTCTTTGTTTCAACCTTGTCTTTAATCTCAACCTCTGCCCTTGACTGTAATTTCGATCCCTCTGGTCTTCGTGAGCCTGTTTTCTCCCCTCCAGTTAGGGAGAATTATCACATCCATCAATCGTTACCTCAACAGCAAGATTTCCTTCCCAATCTCCTGCTGTTTTGCTGCAAAGCTCCCCCAGGACCTTCCCCATCGCAGCCCATGGGGCCCCAGTCGTGGGCACTGGTTTGCTCATGTCTCCAAGTTATCACTGGGGACTGGTCTGGATCCTCCAGGACGGGGGGATGACAGTGGGCACCACCCCCTGCTTGTCCTGGGGGATGCCTGGATCTCCTAAATAATATATGGGTCCTGTTTCCTGGGGCTGTCTGGGGCTGGTGTGGGCTGACACAGCATGTCCAGACACCATCCTGCAGCACGTGCTGGAGAGGACACTGGGCAGCGGGTGTTTGGAGGTGATCTGGAGGAATGTGGGGGGGCACACGCTGTTCTTGACTTGCTGGAGGAGACGATTTGGCCCTGGCAGGAAGCTCCCTGGGACTTTTCCATTGCCTCACCAGGCCCAGAGCTCCGGGTGTCATTTTTCCCTGCACGAGGCCGTTGGCAGGCTCGGGGCTGGGCGGCTGTGGGCTCCACTCCCTGACTCATTCCTCTGCTGCCTGCTTTTGGGCAAACCTCAGTCTCACCCCACGCCTTGCCCCTCTTGCCAGAAGTAGCTTTTCTTTGCCAAAAAAAAGGCTGGTGAGTCCATCTGTCCTGCAGCCACCTCCTCCCTGCAGCGGCCGCAGCCCCTTTGCCCGTCCTCCCCTGCATCCCCTGGCACATTCCCCTGCCCAGGGAGCCAACAGTCAGTGGGGTTCTTTGCCCTGAGAAGCCCATGTCCACCCCTCTCCCAGCACCAGCCCCTTGCCTCTGCCACAGGGAGGTGACAAACCCCCTTGGGGCTGAGCCAGGGTGACTTCTGCAGGTCGTCCAGTAAGCAGAGAACAGACGGGAAAAAAGCAACCGGTTGTTTTCCCGGAGAGATGTTGCACAAGAGAGCCAGGATGTGCCCAAGCTTTCTGGAAACACACGTCCAGCATCTTCTTCCTCCATCCTGCACCCTCTTGCACAGCAGCTCTGTGCCACCCAAGGGTGTCGGTCGCCCTTTAAAGCTCAGCTGGCAGCAGGACGTGCCGGGCGCTTGCCAGCGCCTACGGCAGCAGTCAGCTGATGGCCCAAATGTCCACAGGCTCCCCCCACCCCTTCATTTTTCATACTCCAGCCACACCAAGAAGCAGCAAGAAGCCCAGCCCAGGCAGCACCCCGAGCCCACGCTGACCACTGAGCCCAGACCAGCCCCAGGTAAGGTCCAGGGTGGTTTCTGCATCAGCACCAGCCGCCTTCCAGGGCAGGAGGAACATGGGCAGGATGAACAAGCACTTGACTTTGGAGAGGGGGTAAGATGTTATTAGGGAGGCTCCGAGCCCAGGCATGGCTTGCAGGAGGGGATGGGAGCGAGGGGGGACAGTCGGCACCCTGGGGGGGCTGGTGGGAACCTCTGGGGCAACCTGAGGGTCTGCAGAAAAAGAGCCCAGTGGCATTCGAGTGCCCATCACACTGATGGCAGCACTGGCAAGCCTGGGGCTGGGCAGCAGAGCCTGGGCAGATGTGTTTGGTGCTGTGGGGGGCAGAAATCGGGCAGGGGGGTAAGGGAACCTGTGCCCTTTCCCACAGGATGTGGTGGCACCACGTCCCCTTGTGCCAGGGTGCTGCTGCCAGCCCCAGACAACACAACTCCCGTCCCTCCCCACCCAGCCTGTCGCTTCCTGCAGCCAAATAAATCCTTCAGCCCAGCAAAGGGAATCTTTGCATCTTCATTGGGGATGTGGGGACCAGTCATCAACTTTATGAACATCATTTTCTTTCAGGAGAGGAAACGTAAGATAAAAGAGCTGTTTCTGCATGTGAGGATTTATGGCAGGGTGGTTAGAGCTGGGTTTCTTGCTGAGAGCTGAGCTTTTTGTTCCCAGCGTGGTGCTGCCCTGCAACTATTTCTGACTGTGGCTGTAGTCAAGGGAAGAGCAGCAAAGGCAGATTTGAAGGTTCATTGAGGGCTGCAGCCACTTGCCTGCCCATGCAAAAAAATAGAGTCTGCTTCAGGCCCTGCTGGGGTGGGCACTGGGCTGGAACCAGGAGGATTTTCCTTATGGCCAAGGCATTTTGGAGGCAGAAGGGCAAAGACTGAAGGGAAATGTGGCAACTGGGCATTGTCCACCCCCTGCTCTCAGGCTGGGCTGCTGCTCGATGCAGGAACTGGTTTGGATTCCAGGGCAGCTCCAGTACCAAGAGTGTGGACACACAGATTGCTTCAAATTAACCACGATGTTCTTTCATTGCCTTTTAATGAAGCAAGAAAATCACAATGAGCAGCAGTTGAAACCCAGCTTGGAGCAGGGTGACCACAGAAGGTGCTGACCACTGTGTGTGAGGCTAAGAACATGCTCCTGGGCTGTCAGAGTGCTTGTTTTTAAAGTGATTTTGCTTTTTAATCTCCCAAAGTATTTCTGCTAAGAGGACCCCGGGCACTGGGGAGATGCAGATGGTTTAAAGGATCTTGGGGGTTTGTTTTTCTAGAGAGGGGAGTTCTCTGTATTTTCCTTCCCCAACATTTCCCAGCCCATCCTCATCCTCAGTGCTTGGGTCAATTTATTTTTGTAGCTAGGGGAAAAACTATTCAAGGTTTCTTGTTTTGGTTTTGAGGCTAGAGATTTATCTGTAATTCTGTGTATTTTTAGTGAGGTAAATATCTTTTGGCATTCATGATAACTTGAGCTGGCAGAGGTGATTTATTTCAGGAGTGTCTTGTTTCAGAGGAGCTGGGAGCAGCTCAGTGAGTGTTTGTGGTAACATTTATCTGCCCCAAATGGACAAGTTGCTTCAGAACAAAAACTAAATGGAAAAAAAAAAGCCCCTTACTCTTACTGCAAACCTCACTCTGAGTTTTGCTTAAGAGAAAACAGTAAGAGCCTTATAAAATCGTGGGGGTTTGGTTGGTTTTTTTCCCCCTCAACTCTCTTTGCAACGCCAAGGTTGCCAGGATTGTTGCTGTGGTATGTCAGCTGAATTTCAGCCTTGGACTGTCTCTGAAGCAATAAATACTGGACTGAAGTCACACTGTGCTGGCACTCCAAAGAGGTGTTATGACAAATCCACTTGCTTTTTGCTTTTCTCCTTTCTTTTTTGAAAAAGAGGTGGAGGAAAAAAAAAACAAAACCCAACAAACCCAAACCACCCTAACAACCCAACAGCTTTCAAGGGAGAAATCCTCTTTAAAAGTTGCCAGCAACTTAACAAAAATGCTAAATGCTTTTATTAACTTCTAGAAAAGCTCTGAAGAGCTGCTTTCTTCCCTGGTTGAAAAGCACTTGTCTAAGTGGCCTGGCTTTGTTCCCTCGCAGGGGTACCTGCGGGTAATTGTAGAGTAGAAATTCCTCTCCAAAGTGTGCAGAGAGGGAAGAATAGAAAAATGAAGGGGGAAGAAAAACCCACCTTGGGGGAAGGTAAAGGAGCTGCTCTGGGTGGTTTGGAGTTAGGAGTGATTTTTCTTTCCCTTCAACCCACCTCATCCCACTCCTCCAGGCAAAAAACAAAGCAGGCACCTGCGCCGAGTGCTCGTTTGCTCCGTGGTTTAATTGCAGCATGAAGGGGAAGCTGAAGCACAGCAGAGCTTTGCTCTTGGTCATGGGATGAGGAATATGTGGGGTTTCAGTGGTTCAGCTCCCAGGTTGGGCTGTCAATGCCCTGCTTGCAGAGAGCAGCAGTCTGGCTGGGAAGCTCCAGGTTTATTCCTGGTGTGATCACTGAGGTTCCACCAACCCTCTGCTCTTCGGTGCCTCCTGGTTAAGGATGGGGGGATGATGCTGCCACGGTCCCAGCAAGGCTTGGGCTTGGCAGAGGTGGTGTCGTTCACCCAGCAACATCCTGGAAGCTTTGCTAGAGAGGAATGGATCTCCCAAAGTCATTATTATCTACTGCAGTGAGTTTCTGCTAGCAAAAATAGGAAGCAGAACTCCTCAAGCTATGCTGAAGCTGGAGGAACAAGGAGAAAGCCCCTTGAGCTAACAGGGGCAGGCAAACCAGGGCTCTGCACGCCCTTTTTTAAAGGCTGCAGGAACATGGAACAGTCCTCAACAGGATAAATTTATGATTTTTTCCCCCCCTATCCCTTTTAGTTTGAGGTCTGAAGCATCTTCCTCTGATTTTACTGCCTTGATGGTTTGAAGCCAGACTGCTTCTCCAGGGCAAATAGTAGCTCAGCTGCCTTTTTGTCTTTCTCAGTGGTTATGGGATTCCCCTGCCCAGTGTCCACCAGAGCAAGAGCCCTCCATGGACTTCTTGCAAAGAATCTAGTGCAGGGGTGGGTGTTGCTGGGTGCTTGCAAGAGGATCACAGACATTGTCCCTGCCTGTGCTTCTCCTCCCTTACTGTTTTAGGGCCAGCTCTTGTTGCTCTCAAAATCCAGGGGGAATTTCTCTCGGGGGGGTTAGAACCGTGAACAGAGCTGCTGCTGGATGCTCCTTGGGGCTGCAGCAGAGGGCAGGGATGGGGAGCTCAGGGGGGACTGCTGCTTGGGTGTCTGGTTTGACACGTGCTCGTGCCACGTGTTGCACGGTGGAGGAAACGCTCCTGCTGATGCTCTGGTGTTAAATGACAGCAAAGGACCCCACTGAGCTCTCTTTAGAAGGTGCATGAAATGTTGCTAACCCCACCAGCGGTGTTAAGAGGCAAGGGGCTGCCCAGGGAGGTGAGCCTGGGGAGATTTTATTAATAAACCTCCTCTGGAAGGGTTGTCCTAGCTTGGGAAGGACTAAGACCATCACTAACACCATCCTGTAGGGCAAACTGGAGCTGCTGCACAGCGAGGGGTGTCAGGAATACAGTGTATTAATAACCTGGCATTACTGGCCCAAGGAATGCCCTGATCCAGCTGCTTTGATGAGGCCATCACATTAACTTGATAGCTCTTCTCATCATTTCCCCTCTTGTTTCTTTTGCCCCCAACAGGTCTAAATTGGGTCTTTCCTAGTCTCTACATTTCATGCCAGGGCTCCCTGCCAGCCCCTGGGCACCTAAAGAACCCACCCTGCTGTGCCCAGGCTGTGCTCCCAGCCCCGCTGGGGTGCCAGTGCAGATGGGGGCTTTGTGGGGGCTTTGTGGGGGCTTTGTGGGGGCTTTGTGGGGGCTTGTCCCCCCTTTCTCACTCTGCTCTGTACCCTCTCTCTTACAGACACCATCGGTGAAAACCCCGAGCGAGCGTCAACCGGTCCAGCACAGCACCACCCAAACCCCACTTCTGATCCCCCTTGGCTGCTACTAAAGGGGAGCAAAGCCCCCCCTGCCCTTCGCCCAGCACCATGGTGGGGCAGAGTCCCCTGGAGCCCAGCGAGAGCAGAGCTGCTGTCCTCCTGGAGCCCTTTGTCCACCAGGTGGGCGGCCACATGAGCATGATGCAGTACGACGAGCACACGGTCTGCAAGCCCCTGGTCTCCCAGGAGCTGAGCTTCTACGAGTCGCTGCCCTTGGCCATGAGACAGTTCACACCCCAGTACAAAGGTAAGGAGAGGGGCTGGGAAGGGAGCTGCGGGTCAGCGTTGTCACCAGGATTAGTGCTGAGCCTGGAGTGAGGGCTGGGTGGCAGCGGCTGGCTCGGTGGGGCTGAGCTGTGGAGCCTCCTCACTCATGCAGGTTTTGCTGAGCAAAGATGCTTTCCTGTGTGCATGGAGCAGGTCTGGGAGGCTGGGGGGGGGTTTCCTGGGTCTCTGTGGCTGTGGGGAGTCTTTGATGTCTAATAAGGGTTAAGCACTGGATGATGGCACCAGGAGACCCTCCTCTCTGCCCGTCCCCTTGCTGCTGTGGTTGGCCGTGGTGACACAGGGGACTCTGGTCATGTCAAATAGGGCTGAAATTGGTCAGTTCTTGAGATAATCATGACAAGATGGAAGCTGAAAGTGTGAACATGATCCTCTCCTGGGGAGCCAACAGCCTGGGCAGTGCAGGAGTGGGACAGAGGGGCAAAACCAGAAAAAAACCCCCCACAGAACAAGGGACAGGAATAGGATGGGGTTTCCCAACAGCATTTGCTTCAGGGATTTTGAAGGTATGGCCCCTGATGAGTTGTCCTGGTGGCATGTGAATGGCAGTACTGAAGAGGTGCAGGAGAGCAGGGAACAGGAGAGTCTTCGACCCGACACTTGATGTGCTCTGCTCAGTGGAGCTTTGACACTTGATAGGTTTTATTCAGTAGAGCTTTGACACTTGATAACATTTTATCCAGCAGAGCTTTGAACGAGCAGCCCCTGATCAGAAAGGGTTTCTATACCAGAAAAAGAGCTCAGGCTGCCCTTGCCCCACATCCATGGCCCCATTGCTCCAGGCCTTGGTTTGAGAGGAGGTGAAGGTTTGTGACAGAAGCAGAGAAGTCACTGAGAGCAAGGAAAGGGTCACGAGCTGGGGGAGAGATGGTCCTTGGGGCCAGCATGAACCATCAAGCCTGGAACTCCAGCCTGGGATGTATCAAGGTTTGCTGTTGCTGGGTGCTCCACCCTGGTTGAGCTCTGCTCCCCCCAGCACTCCTGTGAGCTCTGGGAAAACTTAAAAACCACATCCCCAGGGCAGGGAAGAGCCTCCTGCCTGGTCCCTCCCTCCAAACACCCTGTCCCCAGCTCTCCTTGCCCTCAATCACTTTCTCAGCCAAATTTCTCAGCCTAGCTACTGCAAAGCAGCCCTTGATGTCTGTGAGGGTTCTAGTATATTTTTAAGACATCCCCCCCCTCCCCCCCTTCTTCCTTATTCCCTCACTATTTCTGCCTTTACTGCCAGACTCGTGCTGCTCATAAAGCTCCTGACCCTGGATTTTCAGGAGAGGCGAGCTCGGCTGTCACCTAAAAACCTAAAATATCTTTTGGTCCTTCAGCATTACAGAAAAGAGCTCAAAGTGTCAGCAGTGCTTTCGATGAGCCTCCAATCCAATCTCTCCCTTTCCCAGAAAGTCAGAGGCCTTTGCAGATAGATGGGATGATATTAAAAAGATGCTTAAGAAAGAAAACAAGTCTTCTTCCAAGCAATTTCCTTCAGCCAGGGCAGGGGTTCGGTGCTGGAGAGCTGGGACCTGCTCTGTGTCTCTAATAAAGATGTTAAGCAGTCCCAGCTTATCAGTTGAGGGGTAGCCTGGTTATTAATACCCTCTTGTCTTCTTTTTCCCTTTTATTGCAAGTCCCAGGGAGTTTTGTGAGGAGGGGTAACTGAAGAGCAATTCTCCAATTTGGCATCGGCCACACACATTTGGTTTTATTCTGAGTAGAACTGTCCCAGCCCTGAATGCCAGTTAAAGAGGTGGAACATTTTCCCACGAGGGTGATGGGGGGGGGATAGGCATCGGGGGAATAATCCTGAGGTCTTCTTCAGCCTTTCACACGTGTCCATGTTCCTCATCTCTATTCTTAGGCTGGGGGGGATGGCTCAGGGACTATTATGTAATGATGACATTCTGTGCAATGTTGATCAAATGTCATCATTCAAATCTAAGACTGTGTTGGCTGCTTGAAAGAAAAAAAAAAGAAGTCTACTGCTCTCTTAACCATTTCATGCAGGTTGGTGACCTTGGGGCCAGCTTTTCCCCCTTGTAAACCTCTTCCTGCCCCATGCTGAGCTTGGGAGGGGATGCTGGACTTGTTTTCAAGCCCAGTTCTGCTCAGGTTCCTATTGCAGGCAGTGGTGAATAAATGCACTTGTAAATTTAAAAATAAATCCATGAGGGTAGTGCCACATAGCAAAATGCTCCTGAGGTTCTCTGGGATGCCACCAGCATGGTGACAGCATCCGTAAATACCCCCTGGCTGCCTTGCTGCTGCTGGACAGGAGGGGGATTGTGGGGTTAGGGACACTAAAGGGCCAGCAAAGACAAGTACCTAAATCATAGAACCCATAATGTTTAGTTTGGATAAGAACTTTAAGATCATGGTGTCCAACTGTTCCCCCCCACTGCCCCGTGTCCCTCACCCCACATCTCCACAGCTTGGAAACCCCTCCAGGGATGGGGACTCCACCACTGCCCTGGCCTCCTTTGCTTCCAGATAGATGTTTTCTTGTTGCAATAAAGAGAAGGGTGGTTGCTGCGTGTTCTAGATTTGTTTTGCAGACAGAGGTCACTTGCAGCACTTCTGCAAAACCCATATGGAAGCCCACCAGGAAACAAAAGTATTTTTCAGGCTGAGATGTAGGGTTTTGAAGAGTTTTTTGAACTGGAAGGAATGAGAGGATCACATTCCCTTGCAATTTCACTGCTCATTCTTGCCTTTGAAAATCTCCCCATTAATTTTCATATTAATGTAAGATACTTAAGAACTCTTAGTTTCGTGCTATATATAACATTTTTAGGGCCAGATTGTTAGCACTATGTAAATCAGCACAGCTCCATTGACTTGCAGATATGTAATTGGGACAGTTTTTAAGGTTACAGGCTGCTGTGGTGCCATAACTGAGGCAGAGCTAGATTTGGAATCAAGGACTCCGTTTGCCTCGCAGTGACTTTTTAAAACTAAAAAGGCTTTGAATTAGGCAAAAGATATGCTGGCTTTTTTATTTTTTTCCCTATCCCCTGAAAAATCAAAGCAGGCATCCAAGCTGATAGGAATTTTGCTGGCTCTTGGTTAGCTGTAGTATGGATTTTTTAGGAATGGGACTCAGTGAAAGATCAGGTGGGTAACGTTGGAGCCTGAGGAAGACAGAGCTCCCTGTGCTCATCATGACCATGAGCAAAGGACTGAGATAGCTAAAAATATTGCTTACCCCCTAATTAAGGTTTCCAGCCCCCCAGCTCGCCTGGCAGAGCAGCCTGTGTATATTCCCCCCCCCATTTCAGTGTAAAATAAGCTGGTTTAACAGAGCCTGTCATGGCAGGCTGTGCAGATTAATGGTGATTTTACAGCCAAAGAGGACAGAAATGGTTGTGGTAGCTGAGCAGAGGGGCTGTATGGAGGACAGGAGGAGGGAAGTGGATCCAAATACAGCTCGAGCTGCAGGATTATGAAGTGCAGGACCCAGGGAGGGATGGGCACCTAAAGGAGCAGCTAAGGGAGGTGCTGGTGGCTGCAGAAACACAGAGCTCCTGCAGTTCCGACAGGGAAGACCTCCCGCAGTCAGCAAAACCCAGCAGGCAGGTCTCTGCACACACACACACACGGAGGGCAAATCCTTCTGGCTGTGTTGACTTACTATAATCTCACTTTAAATGGAGAACAGGGAGTTTGCCTGTTTATTTGTTTTGGCAAATTGGCTTGGGAGAACAGAGCTCCCTTGTTTGTTGAGCTGCCGAAATGCATCTCCCCGCAGTGCCCAACAGACCCAGTGAGGACGCCCTGGAAACAGCTGGATAAAACCCCAGCTCCACATGCTGCTAACAGGGCTCTTCCCAGGGTTGAGTTTTGCTGGTCCAACAGCTTTGACTGTCCTCTTTTGGGTTTGCCTTCCTGCAGAGAGATGTGAAAGCAGCAGAGCGCGACTCATGCGGCTGGCATCCCGTCCCTCTGAGCCCCCAAAGGGCGATGCTCTAAAAATGCTTCTGCTGCCTTGGGAGGCTCAGACAGCCCTGACCCAGGCTTGCAGGAGCAGGACTGGGCTTATCAGCCTTTCCCAGAAAGGTCAGAGCTGTCGGGTTCAGAGCCACAGCCATAGTGGAGGCAGCCGCCCCCATGCCAGGGATGGGCTGAGACTGGGCTAAACATGCCATGGGCTGAATGGCATCCGAGCCCTGTGATTCCCCTTGGAGTCAGGGGAAATTGTCATGCTAAAATATACAATGGTGTTTTAAGCATTTCCACTTAGGGTGGAAAGTAATAATCCCCAGTGGTGCTCATGTTCCCCCTCGTGCGTGAGCACCGGACATGTGAGGGGCCGGTCACCCCCATGAGACTTTTGGGTGCTGGTCCTTGGTGCCTGGGGAAGGACACGAGCATGACAATGTGGGTATCACGTAGGCAGGCAGCGCTGCCAGCCCATGCACATGCCTCTGCCCTTGCTCCTGGGCCTCTCCAATTAAAGGAGGCAGTTGGCATGTTGGTTGTCTCTGGAAAATTCCCGGTCCCCAACCCTCCCTTTGATTCCTGCCAATGAAAAGTGTATCCAGCTTACCTTGTCTTACAAAGTGAGACCTAAATCTCTTGTTATAAATAATCCAGCAGCTCCAGGTCCAAGGAGGGGAGGTTTTTGCTGGGTCACTTGCAGCACAGCAGAGCCTGGAGGGACAGAGGATGAAGGAACTCAATGTTCAGAGGAGGCAGGTTTCAACCCAAGCCTCGAGAGGAGGGAACGTTAGAAAAGCCTGTGGCTGTTTTCCAGGGTTTCAGACTAAGGCTGTTTATTAGGCCTCAAATCAGAGTGGGGTCAGTGTGAGAGGCCACTAAAACACACAGAGGCAGCTGTCCTGCTAAGCACTGACCCTCTCAGGAAGGCTGGAGCACCTTGGGGGTGACCGAGTCTGGATGGTAGCCCATGAGTTAATCTCATTCTGGTTGGGTTTTGCCCTTGTTTGTTCTCTAGGCATCGTTTCGGTGCACCTCAAGAAGGACAGCCTTGGGAACCTGACCCTGATTGCCAGCCCCAGCCTGCAGGCAGAGAGCTGTGGCCGCCTGGACAAGGCCAGTGGTGACCCCTCGGTGACGATATGGCACAAAGGCAAGTGGGCCAGCGGCGCCGGCAGCGAGCACGCCCTCGCCAAGTGGAGCCACACGCAGCTCACCAAGAGCTTCAAGGAGAGGTGAGGGTCTGCTCCTCCCTGCAGACAGCCTCCTGCTCCTCGCCTGCCGCCCCGGGGAGGGTCTAAGCGGGGTGGGTTTGGTTGGTACCGCTCCTGGTTTGAGGCGAAGTGAGCAAAAGCAATCACGGAATGGCTGAGGTTGGAAGGGAGCCTAGAGATCATCTCATCCAGCATCCCTGCCATGGGATGCCTCTCAACTAGCCTGGGTTGCTCAAGGCCTTGAACACCTCCAGGGAGGGGCATCCACAACCTCTCTGGGCAATCTAGTCCAAAGTCTCACCACCCTCAGACTGAAGATCTTCCTAAGATCTAGTCTAAACCTACTCTCCTTCAGTTTAAAAGCAACGCCCCTTGTCCTGTTGGAAAACTCTTAGGAAAAGTCTATCTCCAGCCTCCCTGTAGGTTCCTTCAAATATTGGAAGGCAGTTCTAAGGTCCCCCTGGAGTCTTCTCTTCTCCAGCCAAGGTGAAGAAAACCAAAGCTCAGCTTGGTGGCTTCACAGTTCCTCTCTTCCCAGCTCTTGGCTGAAGCGGGGCAGATTTGGCTCTCGCTGAGATGCCATTGCTCAAATATGGGCCTCAAATTCTGCTTTAAACGTGTTCCTGGGAGTGCAGTGTGCTCCAAAAGCAGGAGAGGCCCCAGGAGAACAGCCACAGCACATATCGTCCTTCTGCTGGTAGCCAGCCAGCAGCAGCAGCCCCGAGGTGGTTCAGTCCTGTCCTCATCCCAGGGGAGAGCTGTCTCCAAGAGGCACTGCAGTGCTTGCAAACACACTGCGACCTCAGGGCTTGCAGGAGCTTTCTGCAAGACATCTTTTGTCTCAAAAAGGACCTCGGTTGGCTCAGAGTGAAGGGTGCAATATTGCTACTGTGAAAGCACTGCCCTGGGTGTGATGCAAGTTATGGTTTTTGGATAAGCGAGACCAAGGAATGACTCTCCAAGGAGAACAAACTTCCACACTGCTCCCTCCCTTCCCTCCTCAAAGGCAGCCCTTCTAAATTAGGAATCATTCCTATTGTGGGACAGTTTGCCTGTGTTGTGCCTTTTAGGTAGATAAATAGAGATTCCTGCTCATTGGTGTTATGAATGGCGCTTTCAGAGGAGCCAAGCACACCTTGAAATTATAATGAAAGAAAATATTGGCACCCAGCAATAGCTGGCTTTCTGAAAATGACTTTTACTCAGTAACAAAGGATCTCTGCAGGTTGGACATGATGAGTGTGTTTCCTTTGAGAGTCCCTGAAAATTCACCTTATCAAGTTTGAGGCTCTACAAAAAGAGGAGGGGATGGAATATTCTCTTCTGGAGCTTACAAACCAAACGTGTTCTTTTGTGTGTTTTGTCTAGCTGCCCGGGGAAGATGCTATTGAGGACAGACCTTCAGTACTGCACAGATTCACTTTTGGAAGATGCGAATGGAAACCAGCCAGAAAGAAAGAGCTACAACCCCTGGGGACTGCACTGCCACAGACAGCACCTGAACCGCATGTCCTCCAAGCATAATGAGAACAAACTTCATCGTATCCTTTCTGCTCTCTCTCTGCTCTGGCATAGTCTTGCATACAGAGAACAGCTTGTAATCAATGTAGGTTTTACTGCAGGGGTCTGCACCCCTCCTCTGCCCAGTCTTTGGGAAAACACAGAATGGAGTTGCTCTGTTATCTTCTCTCACTGTTTATAAAAGAGAGAGAAGAAAAAGAAGAAAAAAACCACTTCCCATAAAGTGTATTCAGCCTAAGTCAAGGATCCCCTTGGCATGCATTTAAAAACACAACTATATAGGAATTAGCAGCTGCCTCGCCTTTTATTTTCTTATTACACTTCATTACCCACCAGTCATGTGAATAATAGAGTTTAACAACTTCCCCCCCACCCTCTGGAGCGAGTACGGCACCGAGGCGAGGTGTGGGATTGACAGCCCAGGGCTCTGGTGTCACCAGAGAATGGAGCTGTTGGGGCTTTAATTGGTAGGACTGTACTACAGTAAATTAACAGCAATTGGCAGCAAGGGGCCTATAGCAATGACAGGTGGGTAAAATTGGCTCAGAAAGTCTCATTACAGTTGTGAGCTGTTATGGAGCGCGTCAGCAGTGGCTCTGATTTAAGACCTCTTTCAATTAGAATTTAAAAGTATTGGGTTTCCCTTAACTCCTGTTCAGAGTTTCTATTGCTTGAAAATGTGGTGTCAAAATACAACTATCCCTGTATCCTGGACTTAAAGATGGGAACCAGGCAGCACGGTGACGACGCCTCGGAGGAGAAGAAAGCCAGACACATCAAGAAGTGTGAGCAGAGCACCTCGGCCTCCTTGGGTGTCCGCATCTGTGGGATGCAGGTGAGACCATGGAACCACAGAATCTCTGGGAAGGGACCTCCAAAGGTCATCTAGTCCAACCCCTCCCGCCATAAGCAGGGACATCTGCAACTAGATCAAGCCACTCAGAGCTTCATCCAGCCTGATCTTGAATGTCCCCAGGGATGGGGTCTCCACCACCTGTCTGGGCAACCTATTCCAGGGATCTATCACCCTCATACTGAAGAACTTTTTCCTAAATCTGCCCTTTTCTAGCTTAAAGCCATTGCCCCTCATCCTGTCACTCCAAACCCTTCTGAATAGTCCCTCCCCTGTAGGCCCCACAGGGCTTGAAACCAAGCTAGAGATGTAAAGGGACAATTTGCTGGTGTAGACTGGAGTCGTTTTATTCTCATCTCCCTCTAAATACAAACTGTAAGAATTGGCCACTTGGTTTTGTATCCTCTAGCAGGAGAGGATGCTTAGAGCAGAGGACAGAACATGGACATGAGCTTGTTGGAGGCTACAAAAATGATCTGAGGCTGGAACCCCTCTGCTGGGAGGCGAGGCTGGGAGTGTTGGGGCTGTTGAGCCTGGAGAAGAGAAGGCTCCAGGGAGCTCATCTGGTGGTTTTTCAGTACTTAAAGGCGCCTGTCAGAAAGCTGAGGACAGACTTTTGAGCAGGGCCTGTTGGGACAGGACAAGGAGTGATGGTTTGAAACTAAAAGAAGGAGATTAAGAGAGAGCAGGAAGAAATGTTTTACATGGAGGGTAAAGACCCTGGTGAGCCCCTGGCCCAGGCTGCCCAGAGAGGTGGTCACTGCCCCATCCCTGGAACCATCCCAGGGGAGGTTGGCCGGGGCTCTGAGCACCCTGCTCTAGCTGGGGATGTCCCTGCTTAGGGCAGGGGGGTTGCACTAGATGAGCTTTAAAGGTCCCTTCCCACCCATTCTATTATTCTATCATACTGTGGCATCTATAGAGTAACCCTTTCCCCCTACCCCTCTTTGACTTGTGGAGATTTGGCTGCTGTCACAGGCAGTGGCTGCACAAGCACCACCCTGCACCACTGCCACCAGTATGAGCAGCTGGAATCCGTTTACCCCAGCTGAGAATCTGCCTGTACATGAGCACAGATTCCTCTCTCATGCTCAGTTCTTGGCTGCTGCACAAAGAAGAAAACCAAAAAAAGCATCCTGCTGCCCTGCTCCTGCCTTCACAGACTGCAAGAGCAAGGGGAGGGGTTACTTTGTGCTAAATATTACAATTCCTCTTGCTCAAACTGCTGCCCTTCCCTTTCACTCCTAAATGAAATCACGCACTTGTATCACTCACCCTTCTCCAGCAGGTTTCAGAACGTTCTTCTGCTGTGCCTGAAGGATAATCATGAGAATGATGGTTATAAAGCACAGATATAGCAGTGTAAACACTCGGTGTCAAACCCTGCATCCCTGTCTGGGCTCTGCCATCCTTTTGTTGAGCAGATTATCCTTTAAATTACTCGTGGCGTGCGGGTTAATTCTAAATTCGCTCCTTCATTTGTTACTCAGCGTTACCAGAGCTTCACATACAAATTTCTGTCTAAATCTCATCTCTCTGTGTTTAAGAAAGCAAGATCATAGCTACCCGTGCATTATGTATTGGGAGAAGGTTCAGAGCTGGGGTATTCCTGTGCTGCTGCAAACTCCCACCATAGCCAGAGGGAAAATGCTGTAAATCACTCATGTCAGGACTATGACTTACAGCTATTTGGGTTTCTCAAAGGGGTAATTTATAGCAGTACAACAAGGATCTGCACTAGTGGTTTAAACAGGAGAGTTTAAATCTCCAGGAAAGACAGGAGGTGGGATTCAGCACGAAGCCTGCAGCACGTTGCCAGGGTTGCTAGATGTTGCCAGACTGCAGAGGAGCTGCGTCCCCTTCCTCAGCTCGGGTCTGAACTTTGTAGATGAGGGAGAAATCTAGAGCTTTGGGAGAACCTGAATGACTGAATCTGGACTGTTGCTTTCTTGCCTCCAGGTTTACCAAGCGGACACTGGCCATTTTCTCTGCAAAGACAAGTATTATGGCAGGAAACTCTCAGCAGAGGGATTCAGGCAAACCTTGCGCCAGTTCCTGTGCAATGGGAACCACCTCCGGACGGATCTCCTGGAGCCCATCATCCTCAGGCTAAAAGCTCTGCTCTCTGTCATCAGGAGGCAAAGCTCTTACAGGTTCTACTCCAGCTCGCTGCTCATCATTTATGAGGGACAGGAGAACAAGGAGAACACAGCCCCCTTGGATAATCACCTTCACTTCCAAAAAACAAACTGCACGGCCTCCCACGGCACCAATCCCTCCAGAGTCGACGTCCGGATGATAGACTTTGCCCACACCACTTTTAAAGGCTCCAAATGCAACCACACCACGTACGACGGGCCAGACCACGGCTATATTTTTGGCCTGGAGAACCTCATCAAAATCCTTCAGAACATCTCCTAGAGGGCAAGGACAAACGCTGTGGGACAGCCTGGATTTAGTGACCCATAGCCCTGAAAAGCACCGCATGGGGTCAGTCGTGTGGGACCCTCTCAGCTGCCGGATGTCACGTGCAAGGTTTGGAATGAGAGCATGGACAGCTTGCTAGGAAAGTGCTGAAATTGCTGCGTGCTGTTACTGAACTCAAGGGTAACCAAGCCAAGAACTGAAAGAATCTGTTCTGTCTGCAATCAGTCGGGAGATTTCTTCTCCTTCCTTGTTTTACTGCTGTCCTTGATTTATTCCTGAGCCAAAAGAAAGCGTTACTTGAAAGAGTCTTAATGATAAAATAGGACCTGCTCACCTCTCTGCTCAGGAAGCCAAGTGGGCTAAGGAGATATTGAGCATTTGAGTGAGATTATTAAAATGAGCCGGCAGGTCGGAACAGATTTGCAGAATTACTTTCAACTCGTGCTCAACGCTATGAACTGAAATAAAACTGAGCAAAAAAACTCATATGAGAGAGGGGGGAAAAAAAAAGGCACCCTCTGACATGAATGCTCCACGTGCCCAGAGCTGCGAGGAGGTTAGGTGTGGGGAAACACAGACCTGAGAGAGCTGCAGAGGTTCTGAGCTGCTTCAGGGGTGAAAGCAGCAGAACCTCAGACCAAGAACCACACCTCGCAAAGGTTCCATGTCCCTGCAGGATTCTAACAGGGCATGCTACAGAAACTTTCTGTGCAAGAGGCTCCGTAGGGGCTGGAGGTACAGGAATGTGATGACTCTGTCAGGTATCAGTCACGAAACACATTCACACTGAGGTGGTTTTGCTTAAAAAAAGAAAATAAAGATTTTTTTTTTAAAAGTGTGAGATTGAGTCAGGGACTAGACATTAAAGGTCACCTAGAAATTCTTTGATACAAATATCATGTGTGTGTTTGAAGGAGACAATAACAAAAGACTCGAAATAATGTTTACAGCTTTTGTGGACAGATTTTATTATTATGGAACAAACATAATTCCTTCCTGCATGGTGTGGGAAACCTAAAGGAGAATCCTTAAACAAGGAAGAGAGCTACAGAACCCCATTACTGGGGAATGGGGATACAAATAAAATTGTCTAAGTAACTCTCAGCTGTTGTCCATCTCTTTTTCACCTCCTGAGCACCCCTAAGTTATGTTACCTTTTGTTCAGGGCTGTATGTTTCGAAGAGAGACGTTATTTCCACAGGCTTAAACACCAGATCTCAAGGGAGACCCCTTCACTTGTATTTCACTGCGTACAGCTGGTGAATCACCACAATTTATAGCTGGAAATTTTAAGTCCTTTGGCCCAGTTGTGTTATTTGACTTGGCCTCAAGTCCATCTGGGAAGACCACATTATTTCACTGGGTATTGTTCACAGCGTTGCAGATTTCTTGCCCACAGCCTCAGATGACTATAACAAAAGCCACAAACACTCCACTTCAGCAGTGAAAGGATTGAGTCATCCATTGTCTTGGCTCACATTCGTGAGCACACCGTGGTCCTGTGTGATCCCTGCTAATTGTGGCTGTTACAACTAATTGTGGTTTACACAGACCTGCCTCAGCAACCGCAGCCCTGCTGAGCCTCTGGCTGGATGCGTGCACCCAGACATCAGCTTTGAAAGTGGGGAAGGATGAAGAAAGGTCTAAGCATGACACCAGCAGGCAGAACCCTGGTCAGCAGAGCAAAACATCCTCCTTGGCCACCTATTCCTGGAAAGGAAACCACAACCTGTTGCTTGCATAGTGATAGAAGGCATCCTACTCACTCCCCTGAGCATCTCACAAGCACATAATTATAAAGTATTTACTCATCAGCATGCCAAGAGGAGAAGCTCTGAGCCAGTGTACAACCTTAGGTACTCCATGGGGAAAAGGGGACAAACAGGCAAGGCTTTCTAGGTTTGAAAATGGTCAGAAACCAAGCATTAAGGTTGTGTGCTGGCTGCCTGGCCTGGGCATCTGCAGAACCACAGCAGCAGCATCTATTTGCCAGCTGCACAAAGCAGGACGCCTGGATGCATAGGCAGGAATCTCGTGAGGGAAGGGGCACAGCCAGGCTGCTCAGCTTGAACACACAGGGTGGGCTGTGAGCGTCGCTCCCTGAGCCTCAAACTTCTGGCTCTCAGCAGCTCCCTGGGAGGAGGCTGGAGCCAAGTGAGGGTTGGTTTCTTCTAGCAAGGAACAAG
>NW_008589212.1:0-11078 GCF_000691845.1 Merops nubicus
ATAATATGTGAAAACAGACTCATTGACACTTTTAATAATCTTTCAAGATAATAATCAGGGGTTTCTGTTTTAAAGTTTAAAATTCATAGGTGTATATTATGGAGAATACACTTTAAAGTGTAGTTGAAATGGATACAAATTACATAGATTTTCAAGGAGCATAATTTGAAATAGACTTTGGAGGGTAGATGAATTATTTTGATTTTGTCAATTATACACCATTTTGTTGCATACAAATTATTTTTCCAATGAGAAAATAAAAGCATTCAAAATTGCTGAAATTAAAGAAAAAAACTGTTAATCTCAAACTTCTTTGAAATATTATCCATATGTGTATATAAACAATGTTTACATTCATCATATCATTCATTCAACATACAACATTTGTATTCAATGCCACAGAAACAAAAAAAATAGGGTATTAGGGATGTCTTCAAGGCAGAGGTCTTTCAGAAGAATAAACTGAAATACCAAACATAAAATTGATCTACAGAACATATAATTGTACAAAACCAAAGAAAGTGCAAGGTGATTGCTAAGCATCCTGTTACTGAAAAAAAAAAAAAAAAAAAAAAAAACAACCCCCCCCCCAAAAAAAACTACCAAAAAAACCACAAAAACCTATCATCAGTATTTGCTTTCTTCCACTGAAGGAACTGAAGGAAAGCCCTACTGCAAAGAAGAATGTACATTTGGTTAACAGCAGAAAATTATTCCAATGGCAGAAAGTATTAGGTTGCATAAGGGCTTAAGTGCACTCAACACAGAAAAAAAGACCCAAGAACAGCTAATGCAGCAGCTGGTTGAGCCTCCAAAGGGAAAGCCCAGGACTTATGATTTAGCAATCTGTTAATATCAGAAAAGATGCATATGGTACATAGAATATGAGAGAATTTAAAATCTGCTCATTTTTGCCCTTCCTAAAAATAACTTTAAAATTAGCTAAATCATCAGTAACATATGGAAAATTAAAGCCTTTGCTATAATCTGTTTTCCCATTTTGGCATAGGGTACAACTGGGTTTAAAGCAAGGCCATATTTAGAAGATAAGATAATATAACCATTCTCTGTAACTTATTTTATCTTTTACCTCCAAGTTTCTGAGATATGTATTTTTGCTTGATTTACAGGAACATGTTTTTAATCACAATACACACTAAAGGACCAGTGAAAGACTCGGATTCAAACTTTCTGCTTTAACAACCAAAAATATGTTATGGGTAAGTGTAGTACTTCTATAATAATAAAGAAAACAAATTATTATACTTTGATTTTTAAATGCCCATCTTAATTTATTGGTTTTTACTTTAAATATGTTCATATTTTTAAATGTATATTCATTATGTCTTTGGGGAGAAAAGTTAACCTCTAAAAGAATATGGAATTCTGATGCTTTATCAAGGCATACATTTTTTTTGTTGTTGTTGTTTTTTTTTTCAGAACTGTTTTACATGTTGATAGCCTGTTCATCTGAAATTAAACCAGTGAACAATCTGGTCAGTGTGCTAGTAAATCTGTTCTTTTTGTCTAGTTTTAATATCTTTTATGGTTTAATAAAATATGTATGTTATTTTTCTACAAGTCTCAGTCAAAAGTGGAGGTTAAGAATCTGAACATGTTCTGTTTTGCAGCCTTGATAGAGAATAAAAACTGCAATAAGCTTATGAGGAATTTCAACAATAAACTACTGAGATTGCTTTGCTATTACAGCTCATTATCATCATGATAATAACAAGACAATAGTAGATATTAACGGAAATACAGATATAAAGCACATTTATTAGATTACAAAGGTAATTGTGTAACTATAGCAAAAGCTTCTAACAAATATTGTAGCTGGAAATATGAAAATAATTTTGTTGCTTTCCCCAAGAAATGCTGTAAATTTTTCTGTGCTGTTAATACAGAGACATTTTTAAACACTAAATAAGATAAATGAAATGTTGGTTACCCTCTGTGCTGACCCTTATTCACAGAAAACAAAACACCTTAAGGTCTTCCTTATTCAGGTATCTTAGTGCAGCATAAGACACTGTTGGAGAAAAAAAGTATGCAAGCAAACAACCTTGAAAACTGACCAATCATTGCTTATGGACATTTAATTAAATTTCGGTACATTAAATTAACTGAGGCAACAGTAATCCATGTGATAAACTTAGTACTATAAAAGCTAGTACTAAGATCACTGAAATTATGGAACAACAGCAACAAAAAAGGAATTGGTTTTGGTCACCTACAGAAAGTATACACAAACCCCCAAGAAGTGACCCTGCTCTAACTGAAGTTCTTAGATTACCTGGTTGGTTTTTATAGTTGCAAGATGGCAAAACAACTACAAATATTACCTAACCTACCAAGTGACCTATATTTTTAGCCGAATCATTACAGCATTATCAATGTGTCTAAAGAAATTGGGCTTTATAAGTAGAACAAGAAAAGTTAGATCTTAAAAGGAAAAAAAAAAAGTAGTAAATAGTAGTAAAAACAGGTCCTTTCTTGTTCTAGGTCTACTCCAGAATGAAAACCAGGGGAGTTGTTTTTATTATGATCCCAGGTCTTAAACCAAATCATTCTCTCTCCGTGTTCAATTTCAAAAGACTTCATTTCAGAGGTTATTTATGTATTTCTGTTATTTCTAGAAAACAACTATCAACTAAGAATCTTTGGACAGATAAAACTATAAAATTTTACAGTTAAAAGCGTTTAGGAATGTCCAGGAACAAAAATTTACAGGAACAATTTAAGGAAAAGCAACTTCCACGACTAATATGAAAAATTCCTGCTTCCTGTCAAATTATACACAGTTCATAGCAATCATACAATTAGACATTCAGTTGTTTTGTGTCTTGACAATTAGAAAGAAAAAAATGTGTTAAAAAGGTACATATGTAATTTTAATATATTTTAATAAAAGCTACTTACAGTTACATACAAACATTTATACCATGTAGCTTTTTTATTGTAGTAACAGTTTCAAAGCACAGAGTAACTGGTTAACTGTCACACTTGGGAAAAAGGAAAGGTTTGGCTTTCTCTGAAAAGAATTTTGGAACCAGTGGAAGAAAAATGTAGGAAAAACCTACATTAAAATACTCTTCTCTGGGTAATACCCCTAGTATTTCTGCAATCTGGTTTAGTTTTGTTTTTCAGTTCTTGGATATAACAACAGACACTTCGAAACGAGGCAACGAGGCTGGTGAGAGGGCTGGAACGGATGCCTTAGGAGGCGCTGTGGGAACTGGGGAGGTTTAGTCTGGAGAAGAGGAGACTGAACGGAGACCTCATTGCTTTCTACAAATACCTAAAAGGAGGTTGTAGTGAGGCTGGTGTTGGACTCTTCTCCCAAATTACTGATGATAAGATGAGGACAAATGGCCTCAAGTTGTGCCAGAGAAGATTTAATTTAGATATTAGGAAAAATTTCTTCACTGAGAGAGTGGTTAGACACTGGAATGGGAGGTAGTGGAGTCATCATCCCTAGAGGTGTTCAAAAAACAAGTGGACGTGGCACCTGAGGCTATGGTCTAGTGGTTAGGGAAATGTTAGGCAGAAGGCTGGGCTTGACCTTGGAGGTCCTTTCCAACCATGGTGATTCTATGAAAGATACTCTATAAAAACCTATCCCACAATATTTTAGATTCACCTTTTATTTTTTGCTCTGACTCCTTATTCCCTCTGTCCTATGAAAATTCAAATAAATACTGATGTGCTACCTTACGGTATTGCAAATTTATTTGAATTAAAGCTGAAATAAGATACATTGCTGATACTGCCTGTTAACAAAGGAGGTATAATGGTCTATTGCAGGTCCCTAGGCTTTTATGCAGGGGAGATAATTTATGTCATTTGCCAATTATCAAGAATCTGAAAGGTCCAATATTAATCACAATCTATTTGCATACTTTCTGAAATGATTAGGAAGCTTCTTAATGCTCTAGAAGCTATTCCAAAAGAAATCCAGTTGCACTTCTGCAACTAGAGTTCTGCATGACTGTACCTCAAAATCTGAGATGTATTTTTTTTATGATGTGAATATTTACAGGCTGATTCTACACAGCAATTAGACCCATTGATTGAAAGACTTTTTAGAACAAAAGATTTGCTGATCTATATAGTAGTTATTCCAAAATAAGGAGCTTTCTTCAAAGTCATGTGTCTGGTAGGACAGAAGGAACATGCAAATTAATGACAAACACAGCCCAACAATTATTACGGAATAAACTCTCCGCCCTCCCCTGCTCCCCTCCCCAGTTACTTTCCATTTCCAAATACAACAATTTTGGAATGTATCTACCAATGGAAATCAGGACAACCCTCACATCAATCCTCTCTACCATTTTCCAGAGAAAGCTTTTTAAACATATGTATGCTTTAGAACACTTCTACCCCGTGTGGACTTAATTCCTGTGTGTTATAACGTCTCAAAGGCATCAAAGACATAGTCAATTTGCAGTTGAGTCAGCAAAGGCTGTAACAGCCACACAAAGAGTTAAATATCTGCTTTAATTCAGAAAATATCCACCATTCTTTAACAGACTGTAAACTGGTACAATTAAGGTTTCCACTAACAGGGTCTTCTATGCATCAAAAAGGTATTACATTTTAGAAAATTTGTGTACCATCCCACAGCTGCTGTTTCTCGAATTAGAATTTAAACCTAGCTCCAGTCAGACTCGTTCAAAAACCTTTAAAATAGATTCAAGTTCTAGAGGGAAATTCAGATTTATTTGAGACTAAAATGCAAAGCAACTAGCAGCTGAACCAAAGCAACATGCCTTTTCTAGCAACTTGAAGCTGCTAACTCTTAAAATTGAAATCTATTTTTTTTTTCCTGCTTTCCCCTTGGTCTTCTCCATAAGTCTAGGCAAAAACTCATACTAAATTACAAAACACATGCTGAACCACATGTCTCAGCCTCCACATCAATTAGGTCTATTTCCTCCACAAAGAAAATCAAACTAAATCACTCCTTTTTCTCATCATGTTAGATTGAAGCTCATATATAATAGTGGCAAATTTTTACCCTCCCTAGATCTAAACCAGATGTTTCTTCCTTCCTGACAAGAGCAAAAAAGTAATTTTAACAGTCTCAAAATGTATGTATTTTTCATAAATCACGCTCATTGCCACACCTTTATTTACTACTTCTATTTTCAATCCTACATAAGATTTTCAGCTTGCCACACATATGACTGAGAGGGATAAGATATAAATTCATAAAATTTTGTCTGATCTAGAGGATATGAATCTATCCATAACAATTCATGCACTTAAATTACTCAGAAGAAATAGGTATGTTTAGAATAACTATAGCAAAAACTATAGCAGTTACAGTTCCTTAACAGGCTGCAGTCAATAAACCCCCACTTATTAACATTTCAATCTGTGGTACATTACTTTTATTTACAGGACATAAAGCATTAACTATTTTAAGACTTTATGAAGTGGTATCCTAATGATGTATTATTTACAATCTCATTAAATTAGGTTTCAATTATAAAAGTTTTAATAAAGAAATTGCTCCTACGAATCACTTTGGAGACTTTTGAGATCTGGGTTCAATTGCCAGCTTTCTCTCTCTTCAGACTTCATATGTGAAACTGGTATTCAGAACAGTAATACTATCTAAAGTGAGAAAAAATTAAAACTTGAAACTTCACCTTTTGTAAAACTCTTTTATGTAACTATAACGATATCTTAGCATAGATACTTTAACAGGTATCTTTCCGTACTGGAGATTTAAAACAGGCTTTGTTATGCCATTTTCTTGCACACTAAGCATTTCATTTGGTGACAAATTCAAAACCAGTGACAGGCAGTTACCTTATTTGCCCTTGATGTATAGGAGACAGCTGAACTAGAGAGAAAAATCTCAGCTGCAGGTGTGGTTTAATGCCCTACAAGCAATAGGTGCCTTCCATGTCTTCAGGGAATTTCAGGGAACTTATTTTTTAATTAGAAAAAGCATTGGAAAAATATTTTAATAGTCCTTGCAGCAAGGAACAAGGCATTATCTCTCTACCTGAATTCTCTACCTACTTAGCTTGTGAGCATCTGCAGGCCAGATGAACTGTTCACTCTGCATGCAGATCAAAACAGTCAGTGAGTGGATCTGGGAGGGCTCCTCTTCCCATTCACAGTGGCCCCTTCTCTCCTGGATCAGGCATTCAACAAGGAAGTGAAAGAGATGGCTTTGAACTCTGAAGTCCAAGAGAAATTAAACCTCAGCTCTACATACCTCATTTGAGTGTTGCTACCATCAAAGATTACTGCGTCAACAGACTGACCTTTGTCTGTCACAGTGGTGTGTTCACTGCAGAGGATAATCCCATGGAAGTCTATCAGATTTGCTCAAGGTACAGCTACTTGATCATGCCCCCGTAACAAGTATCACTATTTATATCCCCTTCAGAATATTATAATAAAATGTGTGAATTCAAACACATAACAATACTTTAGACAATACTTTGGTTTAAGAAATGCTGTTCAAGCAGAGAGGATATGGTTAAAACTGCAGCATAAAATCTTTAGATGAGGCTTTAATGAGTTGGGGAACAGAAATTTCTCAGGATTTGGCAAACAGGTGACCAAAAAGAATTATAAGTTTGGCTTTAATACCTCATGCTCTTTCTCTTTTACTTCCTGATGGAGGTATCAGAAAATCTCAGGTAGGCAATACAGACCAAGGCATGATTCACATCAAGCAAAAGGTCCTTTATTTTACCAAGCAATAATCTCATTTTGGATTTGTGCTTAATTTAACTAAGTTCTTTCTATAAAGCTACTTTGTAGTAAAAATATTTACAAGGCTCATGACAAAAGAAGACAGCATCCTCAAAGGAGGTTAGTGTAATACTTTTTGTTTTGCATCAGACTGTAGTAACTTGGCATGTAAAAAGATATAGTCTTTGAGCTCAGAACAGCAATGCACTTGAACAACATCAGATTCAACATGACACAGAGTATCAAGACCATGCCGGTGCATCAAACCTACAGCCGAAGCAAATTGTATGTATTTATTGCCTTTGATCATAGTCACTATATTTGAATCAAACTGACCCTGACAGTATGCACATTAACCTGTGAACATATGTTACCTTCACCAAGAAGTCCAACAGATGTTTTCAGAAGTCTCAAATATTTTGGTCCATTGGATACAAATTCTCCTTTTAAATCAAATATGTAAAGGTGTGCTTAGGGATGTATTCAAAGTCAGCTATCTAGTTTGTACTTCCAGACATAAATTATGACAAAGTAGGGTGCAGTTTAGATACAGGCAGTTGAAAAGAGCATGACTGGCAACACTCTTTTACTTGCAAACAAAATGAAAAAAATTTGCTCACTCAGGACAGTTGATTTACAAAAAAAACCCCAAAACATATCCAATATCAAGAGCTACATGTGAAAAACACCTATTCTAGAGAATGCCCACTTTGCAATATAATGTAATTACAGATGCTATTGTTGGCAACATACAGCTTTTATTGTGCTAAAAATCAAACACACACAAAACTTGAAGCCCTGAGACAAAGAAGACACAAGAATTCTTATGGTTCTGAATGGGAGACATTACACCTGTCAAGTGATGCATAATTTTGATATCATAGATTCTGAAAAGAGAAAGAAGTAGAACTATCAGGTTGCTACTGGGTAAGACAAACCCAGTAAAACAACGAGACAAACAAACAAATAAAAAAAATCTATATTAATTTCTCAGAGACTTCTCACAAAAAGAAAACATTCTATTTGGAGAGACCTTCTAAAACGTTTAATCAGTAGCTAGGAATAGACTTCACAGTGAAGATGAGCTCCTCTTAAGAAATATGTAACCTCTAACTAAAGTAGCAGAGTAGATAATAAACATAGATACTAATTGCAAAATGAAATTGTTCTTACCATTTAAGGCTTGCTATTTTGACACAGAGTAGCAGTGAAAAATGCTACACTATACATAAAGGATAAAATTACTATCAAATACAGGCCCTGGACCCCTGACAGTCTCCCGAAGTGGATATGTATTAACTCTGATTGGATCTGACTAGACAAGGAGTGCTTACTGCTCCTATTATTTTTTATTGCCTTCTTTCATGCCACCACAACAATAAATAACTTGTACTACCTAATGCATGCTATGAATATGATAGTGTTTTCCCACTGAATAAATTTTCCAGTGCCCAGATCAAAGAAGCACTTACACGCACAAGTGGAGAAAACTAATTCTGAGATTACAACCTGCACTAAACCTTGCCTGATTTCTTAACTAAATCATATGTGGCTATTTTCATTGGAAATGTCAGAAAGACAACTAACTGATTACTGCACAGATCCAGAAGCATCACAAACCTGGGTGATTAGAATGTTTCAGGGACTATTCACTACTCAGACTCATTTGCAGTTTGCAGAGTACACATCCCTGTGCCTCAGTTTCTACACGAGCAAAACCCCTTACATATATCCAGTACAAATACAGCACGATGAGCATGGTACTTCAGCAGCAGTTTCAGCATGAAGCACAGCTTTTGCTCAGAAATACTGAAGGAAAGAATCACACTGATTTCTTTCTAATCTAAAGCAAGTTAGGAAGTAAATGGGAAAGAGACAGAAATAAAGTTGGGATTAGAGACACAAACCTAAAAACCTCCCACCAGAAAATGTTCATCTCAATGCTGTAGGACACAAAAACAGTAATAGCCATAGTGTATAACATATATCATCATATTACATTATATTCTTTATATAGCAATAGTCAGGACTTCTGTCACTAGCTAGGAACTCTCACACAGCTTGTTAGTTAAAAATCACCTCTTATCTCCTAGGCAAGAGATCTAACCACTCTGTTGGTTGTGGTCATCCCTTTTCCTTCTAAAGTTCTGCACTTATAGAACCAAATAAGAAATAAAACTAACAATAAAACCTATAAGAATTAATCTGTAGACAAGTGAGTCTCTGCTCCAAATACTATGACTCTAACCCAGTGACTTGATACAGTAAAATGCATATGGAATCTAATGCCTTTTTACAAACTTGCCTGTAGGTTACAGGACTCTTCATGCAAAGGCCACAGCATTTGGAATAACATATCTTCATATTTTGATGACTCTTACAAGTCACAGAACAAAGTAAATTAAGGTGTATCTTTATTGAGAAGTTCTTTGGCTTATGAAGATTTGCTGTGCCCTATGACCAGAGCTAGGTAAACAAAAGGGGAGGGGGGAAATCCACAAATACTATCATGGAAACCTCCCACTGATTACTAGCACTGCTTGTATATGCTTAGTTATAAACATTTGGATTTATCAAGGTTTACTGGGAAGAAGGATGCAGAATGAAGAAGCTCATAAATGTTTACAAAACCAGTTCAGTAGAATACCCATTTAGCAACTGTTTTACTGATAGCTCACACTGAATATCATACATATAATATCATCATGGTTGTGATCCAACATTTCATTTTATTTCATTTTTTAGGGTCAAAGATAAGTTTCATGTAGGGTTTGGACTTTTTTTCTTCCCATCATTTAGCTATCTCACTTTCATCTTTGGTTGGCAGGGGTTCATTTAGTCACTCATACACATGTCCACCTTAAATGAAAGGCTATTAAAAAAACAAAAGGCCATGCAGCATATTCTAAATATGTTCACAATGCTCAGCAATGTGCCAAGTTACCTAATTCTTTCTGAGAAGTTCTAATACAGCCAAGTCCCTTCAAAGGGACACACATCTCTCAGGTAGAGTTCTGAAGACTAACTGTACTCACGAAAGAGTTACACAGTTGGTTCAAAGGTCGGACTTTGCCCCAAGATAAGGCTAATTCAATAGCTGTTTTCAAAATTAGGACCAAGCCTGCTGAGCCTGCATGCTACCAGGGTGAAAACAAGAGATCTACATATAGGCTTAGATGCTAATAGAGAACTTAGCTTTGAAGACAGCAAGACAACACTTAGTACCATGTAAGATTTCACCTTCACTAACAGCTTCACATTCTGTGCATTAGAATTGTCTAATAAGAAATGAATGTAGGGGTTATGAAGTCTAGTTTCCCTGTCAGGAAAAGAGGAACTTATAGATTTTTTTATAAGAGTTCTTATAAAAACTAGAAAGGAAAAAGGAGGGGCTATTTGGCCATTCTAAGTTTATAACGTAGACAAACAGGATTTTTAAGTTCAGTGTCACTGTGTGAAAGAGGAGCTGTTCTTTTAATGGAAGATTGAGACTTTGTCTCCAGCTTTTTACAATCTTCCCCTCCCTGGCCCACACATTGGTCTTGCTGCCATGCAAGCAGAGCCAGCTGCTCTTCAGCCCGTAGCTGCTTCTTGCAGCAATTCCGACTTTCAGTCGTGGCACAGAAGTGCACACACCATATGTTCTTTGGACATTTAATTATAGTTTTTATCTAATAGAGCTGGGCAATTATAAAGACATAATGATAATTTATGAACAGGAAAAAAAGAGCTTCTCCTACTTAAATTTGTCCCATGAGAGTTTAGAATATAAATGCCATCTACTTGCAGCCGCAATTCATGAACATACTATATAGAATATGAACAAACTACATGAGCAAATATCAGCAACAAAATAACCAAAATAGTGATCTATTTATGGCTTAATTATAATAACAAAAAAAATCACTACAAATAAATGGTGGGTAATTTGTGAGCCAAATAAAGGGCTATGATTCTCACACACAAATTGCTGGCAATGAATAATTTAACCAGCTCCAGTTAGATCCACCTATTTATTAAGAAACCTCTTTAGCACTCCAACTCAAGCTGGCAGAATGATTTATCACAGAGTGATAAAGCCAAGGGAAATCAGTACTACTGAACATTTTAAATGCTAGGTTTGATTCTTTAGAGTGCTATAGTATCATTTATAACTATGTGGTCTGGGCTTTAGACATCACCATACTCATTTGGTAACATTTTAAAGCCACTTTGACCAGTAGAGATGACACAATACACAAATTAGTGGCAAATCAACAATTTTGTTGTTAAACTACACAGTAAACCAGCTATGTTTTATACTATCCTTCCTTGTCTTTAAAGGTATTCTGTAGGAAAAATAACATAAATATTCC
>NW_008589212.1:11109-20853 GCF_000691845.1 Merops nubicus
AGCAGGAATTTATAGCAAGCGTTGTTAGTAACATTAGCATAAATCCCAGAGTGAACATTAGACTCTTGAAGAGAAAACCATGCAATCTTTTAAATCTTTTTTCAAACTTTGCAGCAAAATGTTTCCTTGAAAGATTAATAATATAAACAAAGTGTTCACTAAACTAGGGTTTTCCTTTATCAGAGGTAGTGGTCACTGCAAAAGGAGCAAAGAATTAAGTTACAGATTTTATGGTTTACTGTTTGATTTTTTTTAAGCAAATGTTCAAGATCATCACGTTGCCGTTAGGACTGGTGTTTTCCAACACACACTGGTTCTAGACAGCAGAGTAACTGATGACTGTCCTTGTTTCAAGCCTCTTAAAATGACACTGCATAAGGCCAGACGGATTAGAACTTACAGGGAAGTATTTTTAAAAGCATTGCAGGTGCTTTACAACTGTGCAAAAGCACAGTATACCTTTGTCAGGGAAAGGCAGAAAGAACAAAGCAGCTGTGTTTTCTGTTACAACAGAATAGAATTAATTTTACAAAGTGATGACTGCCTGCCACAAGGTGTATGCCCCATTATCCATCTGCACTCTGATTTCCCTCTTTATATTGTATTTGTATGAATATATACAAGTAGACAACTTAGCACTTTCACACTTGACTTGTGACTCAAATTACAACTACTTTGATCATTATTATTATTGCATTTATGTTGTAGTTTATAGACAAAAAAAGGTGCTTCTCAGACTGATAGGAAAAGTCTATAGCTCCTTACCACAAAAATTATCTGCAGATTGCTTCCATCCTCAACACACTTGAGATAATAGAGTCAGAAACAGCAACAAATTGGCAAAAATGCAGTTGATTCAAGCTCTGTTGCTCTCTTTACCATGTATGAAATGCATATGAGCTTATATTTTTGCTTATAATTTTAAGGTCAGTAAATTCACACGTACTACATATATTATGACACTATACACATTAAACTGTGAAAGCTGCACACTTTGATCACAAGATGTAGTCTGTCAGGAAAATGATGATATTTCATCCAAGATTTCTTAGCAAAAACACACACAACTTTTTTTCTTGTTAAGTGTTTGGGTTGTTTCCTAGTAAAATGTCCAGTCTACTAACTATAGAAACAAAAGGAAAAATATAGAACTGTAATAAACTTAAAAGTTTAAAGTTTCTTTTCAGACAGTGTAAATATTACCTTTTTTGAACTCCCAAGAAGCAGCAACCAGAAACTGTTTTCAGAGTACCCTCAAACTAGACTCAATATCTAATAACTTTCTTATTCACTCTAATAAATCAATATATATTGCAACAGACCTGTAATTAAGGGCTACTTGCTTTTGTTGCAGTGTTTTGTTGTCCAAAAAATGTTTTGAAAACCTTTTGATACTGGCGAAGATTTGACCATGGGACAGTTAGGCATTTAAATTGAAAGGGAGAAATAAAAGGAAGAAAAAAACTGGGAGAGGGAAAAAGGGACAAAAGGAAGGGGAACAAAACTATGACACACATAGCATGATTTTGCTTGGATTTTTATCTGATAAAGATGTAAAATCTTTTAAACATCAGAAGCTGTCAGAATACTGGATTGTTCTCTAGCTTGCTCAACTTTTAACTTATTATTATAGATGGTTTTTAGTTTAGAACTTCTGTGAATGCTTTCCTTGACTTTTGTTACTGAATCACTGAAAACTGTGTCAGGGATTTCTGCCTGCCTGAAGCCAGCAGCCCTGTGCTAGTTCTAAGCAACACAAAATGTGCAAAAATTGATATATCCCTTTATTCTGTGTCAGAAGTCAGTTCAGTGAAAGATTAAGATGTGTTTCCAAGGTACTGAAGCATATTTTTGAAACAACCAGTAGCTGTTAAATCCCAGCATATCAGAATCTCCTAGCAGAATGATGACTTTGCAAAGGTTTAGGAAATGAAGACTATTGACATAGCAGATTAATGCATTTGTTTGCTTACTCCCAGTCTCTTCCCAAGTAATAACATATCTATTTAAAGTTTAATGAAATTAGATTTCACTTTTATACTGTCAGGGTTATTTTCCTCTGTAATATTTGTATTCTAGTAACAGGGTGGAAAGGCAAGTAAATTGAGGGAGAGAGAGTGATGGTGGCAGCAGGGAAGAGAATTTTTTCTTAGCTACTGCCTAACTGCTTTAAAGAATGGGATTTTTGTTTTGAGTAACAAAGACAACAGAGCATCCATTTCTATTTAATCCAACCTATATACCCACCTTGCCACTGAATCAGCTTTGTGCATTTTAAAAGCCAATTTTTGGAAGAATATGGTAATGAATTCTAACGACAAAAATTATGCAGAGGCCATCTCAGACAGCATGGGTTGGATCCATCCTGATTTAGTCCAGTAGGTGTAAATTGCTTACTGTCTAAACTTAGAGTTGAATGCACTTTCCTTTTGGCAACAGAAAAGTACAACGGCATCTATTGTTGCAAACTTGAATAAAAATGTGATTTAGCCCAACCAATTTGAACATTGTACTGGTATATGATAAATGATAATTTAGGTAGAAAAGGACATCAGGAAGTCTCAAGTCCAACCTTCTGTTCAAAGGATAGCTAGCTATAATGTAGACTGTGTTGCTGCCTGGTTTTGAAAACCTCCAAGGATGGAGACTGCACAAACTCTTTTGGAAATTCAGTCCACTACTTTACTGTCCTCACAGTGAAAAAGTTTTTCTTTATATCCAGTCTGAAACTCTCTGCCTGTTGTCTCTTGTCTTCCCACCATACATCACTGTGAAGACTCTGGCTTTGCTGTCCATGTAAACTCCCTGCAGGTATTTGCAGGCTGTTATTAGCCCCCGTCGCCCTCCTGCTCTCTCCTCTAGCATCAACATGGCTAGTTCCCTTAGCTTCTCCTCCTAGGACACGGTGCTCCAGCCTCCAACAAAATGTGGCCCTCGACTGACTTTGCTACAGTTTACCAACATTCTTCTTGCATTGGAAAGAGGTCAAAACTGGGTATAGTCTAACGTTTGTTGATTATAAGGGGATCTTGATCTACTCGCTATCACAGAATCACAGAATGGTAGGGGCTGGAAGGGACTTCTGGAGATCATCTAGTCTTCTCGCCCCGCTAAAGCAGGTTCACTTAGAACAGGTTGTACAGGGACGCATCCAAGCAGGTTTTGAAGGTCTCCAGAGAAGGAAACTCCATAACTCATGTGGGCATCCTCTTCCAGTGTTCCATCACTCTCAAAGTAAAGAATAGAACAATAGAATCACAGAATGGTTTGGGTTGGAAGGGACCTTAAATATCACCTATTTTTGACCCCACTGCTACAAGCAGGGACACCTCCCACTAGACCAGGTTGTGCAAGGCCCCATCCAACCTGGTCTTGAACACCTCCAGTGATGGAACATCCATAACTTCCCTGGGCAACCTGCCCCAGTGTCTCACCACCCTCATAGTCAAGAATTTCCTTACACCTAATCTAAATCTACCCTTTTCCATTTTGAAGCCATTACCCCTCGTCCTATCACTACAAGCCCTTGTAAAAAAGTCCCTTCCCAGCTTTCCTGTAGGCCCCCTTCATAAACCAGAAGGCTACAATAAAGTCTCTGTGTTTCTAGGAAAGTTCACAGGAACTTTATGCGTTCTAGTTTGTGCCTGTTGCCCCTCGTCCTACTACTGAGCGCCATGAAAAGAGACTAGCCTCATCCTCTTGACACTTGCCAGTTAGATATTGATAAGCATTGGTAAGCTCTCCTCTCAGTCTTCTCCAGGTTAAACAGCCCCAGGTCTCTCAACCTTTCCCTGTACAAGAGATGCCCTAGTGCCCTCACCATCTTTGTAGCCCTCCATTGGACTCTCTCCAGTAGTTCCCTGTCTCTCTTGAACTGGAGAGCCCAGAACTGGACACAGTACTCCAGATATGGGCTCACTAGAGCAGCGTAGAGGGAAAGAAGAACCTCCCTCAATCTGCTGGTCACACTCTTCTTAATCCACCCCAGGATACCATTGGCCTTCTTGGCCACAAGAGAACATTGCAGTTGTTTCTGTGAATACATCCCAAGACCCTTTGGTCTTCTTCGCAGCAAGGGCATGCTCTTGGCTCATGTCCAGCTTGCTGTCTGCCTAAGTCCCCAAGCTTTTTAGCAGAGCTGTTTGCTAGACTGTCAGTCTCCAGCCTCAATCATCAAATACAGTTAGTTTTTCCATGATTTGGGACTTCATATTTGCACCTGTTGAATTTCATGAGGTTCTTGCTAACCCATCCCTCCAGCTTGTCTAGGTCATTTGGATGGCAGTGCTGTCCTCCAGTGTAACTACTGGTACCCTGGTCTGGTGTCACCTACACACCTGATAGAATGCACTCTGCTGCCTTTCCATTGACTAAAATGTTGAACAGGACAGTCTTCAGCTCCTTACCACTTATATACATGTACTTTTGTATACACCTTCTGAGTCTGACATCCAAGCAGGTTTTATACAAACAGTTGTCCACCCATTCAGACCATACATCCTAATCTGGATATATGAATATTGTGGGCAACAGTGTCAAAAGTCTTATTAAAGTTGAGGCACTGCTCTCTCCTCATGCACAAATCTAGTCATTTTACCACAGAAAGTAATCAGGTTGGTCAGGTGTGATTCATCCTTTGCTGAATAGTCCCAATCAGCTTCTGCATCATGTGCACACAAAAGTGTGCTCCAAGGTGGCGTGCTCCTTGATTTTCCCAGGGACTCAGTGCAGACCAGCCTGTTCCCAAGATCATTCCTTTGGCTGTTTCTGAAGATGGAGCATTATGGCAAAAATTTAACTCCAAGGTTTTTTTTACCACAATTTTTAATAATGCAAGTAAATTAAACGAGAAAAAATACAACTATGACAGCCTTTCTTGGTCTGGTATCGACTGTAACCCCACTATTTCACCTCCTCCGAACATACACATGCTTTATGATGTCAGGAGCTTGGGGTAGATGACATTTTGTGTGGGAGTAAGGCTGGATAGGAGGAATTCAAGACTATTAAACTTGGTCTGCTTCCAAAGTTAGTGTTTATTTTCAAAGGCTGCTGCCTTTTGGTTTCTGTTGTTTACAGAGTAGCATTTTTTCCTCAGTAATCTTCTACCACATGCATTTTAGGATGCAAACTCAATGCTAACTGCTCCAAAAATTCTACACAAGCATCAGACAGGACTATGGAGACCTAAGATGCTGCATCATTACCAATGTAATGAAACTAAAATTAACACCTGCATCACAAACAAGATAAAACAAAAAAACACCTTTCTTCACAAGTCATACGATTTTAAGTAGAGCACACTGCACAGTTTGGTATATGTTTGGATTTTTAAACTACCGTTATGGATTGTAGATCTGGTATTTAAATAAAAATGTGGTAATTTCAAAATCTAGCAAAAAGGTAATTTTTCTGAAAAGTTTATATTAATATTTACTGGAATATAAAGCTTAACATTTACACTCAGATAGGGGAGGAAGAAGGAGAAGTAATGTTAAAAAATCCACTGTGATTCAGTGATATAAAAGTGAAATAGAATTATGTCAAAAAACCATTAAGAACACAATGTTACCTTTTTTTTTTTTTTTTAAACATACTGTTTCTCACACTTATAAAACATACACTGCCTGATTAGATAAAAGCATGTGCTGGAGTCAGACTAAAGATCCAGCTAAGGTAGTATACTACTTCAATGAATAACCAAAGCCATAGGTAAAGAGAAGGATGAAAGTGGAAGGCAGGCATCCATCATAAGGGGTATACGAGCAACATCTATTTAGCAGTAAGAAAGATACATAAAAAGACCCAAGAACATTTATTGAATAGAATTCATTAATGAATTGTGAAACATAACATTTTAGATCCTCACTTACTGAATCAAATGAAAATGTAACACAGTAAGAGAAACTGGAAACTAAAGACAGTCAGAATTATGACAAATGTCATCATTCTTAGTACTGCCATTATAATATAAATGACCCAATGTAAATATCCAAATGCAAATATACACTGATAGTCTCTTCATATAAAATGGATTCAGCACATTTCTGTAATTTGTTTTTTCACAGGAGATCTCTACAGTACCAACAGCATTTAGTATTGGCATGATTTCACTTACAATGTTATGATTTGCCAACCAATGGGCTGTTTTGACTAGAACTGGTCAAATCCAAGCAGTTTTAACCTATTAAAAGTTTTTATATTACTGCCTGTCTTTTAAGGAGTACAATGATAAAGCTACGAGGATAACATACTAAGAAATACTGTTTCATCCAAATGCACCAAATTACTGTAAAATTTCTTCAGACTCAAAAGAAGCAATCTTCTCTGAAAAGTGGTATCATGCTTTCAAGAGAAAATTAAACTATATATTGAAATACAATTAATATTTTTCTTGGGCTCTTGATAAATGAAAAACTATAGAATATATAATTTCCATTAGTAAATAATAGTAACAGTAATTAAAAGGATTGATCCAGTTCTTACTAAATTAATAGCAATTTTGAACTTTACTTAATTGATTGCAAATAAAAAGGATTAGGAATTTTTTTTTTTCCTTTTTTTGAGGATTCTTTCCCTAAGTTTATCACATTTGGTGCCTACTTTCTGTGAGACAAAACATTCACGTTTCCAAATGATTGGTTTGATGAGCTATCTCCACTAATCTGCATAGGACTAAGTATTTGAGAACTACCCTAATTTTTATGCCATGAGGCTCTAAACACATTAGTACAACCTAGTATTTTAGTCTCAGTTGGGGACATACCTGTTCTGCAAAAACAGTTCTCCAACATCCTTGCTATTTTTAAGCTTGAAGTTTTGAACCATGAAAGCAGTTATTGCTAACCAAGGCAATTTTAAGCAGAGGATTAGTTTTCTTGCATTGCTAAGCTCACATATAAATGGGCAAATAATAAGGCAGGGTATAAAACTGCATAATGAATGAATTAAAAATTAAATTAAAAGGAACAGTAATAAAATATCTGTCAGAAAAAAAGTCAGAAATAGCAATAGCAGGAATTGTATTTGCTCTTTGTAAAGTTACTTCTCTCTCAGAGGATCCTAAACCATCTTACCTTGGGTGAGATTGTACCCTGCGCCACATAGAAGAACAAATGGCAGAGAAACGTGTGAAGTGCTGTTTGTAGAATTTCCAACCATTTGCTCTCTCAGGAGCATGGAGGCTTCCTGACTTCAAAGGAGAACAGGAAAGCTGCCAAAATTTGAGTTCATGATATACTATAAACAAAGACACTGAGAACTGCTGAGTTCATCTACTCAGAAAAGGTAAAGGTAGAATTAATGCTGTTGGAGAGGAAAAGCTGTTGTCCAAGGTGCACTATACACATTTCATAACTGATTCACAGAACATTAAAACCCATAGATCTCATAAACTTTTCCAGTTATCACAACAAAGCAGAGTTCATACCTGTGGCAAGATAGATGATATGAAAAAGCATGTCCTTGCCCTGCACAACATCCACAACCACATGGGAAAATCGGCTGTTGTCTTCCATGAAGTAAGGAATTGGAATAACTGGCTGAACAACCTCATGCATTAAGAAGAATTTTTGAGCATCTTGAAGATTTCTCTCAGTCAGATTTACATACAAGCCCTGATCCATGGTGCCACACTGTAAACATAGAAAGGTAACATTACTGTATGAATCAATGATAACAACAGATTGACTCTTCAATTTACAGCACAAGAAATTAAAACTCAAGTATTTATCTTGTAGTGACACTGGAATTGCACTTTCAGGTCTCATTTTGCTGCTGACCAGACTGTCCACAGTGGCTGAAGAAGCTCTACTTTCCTAAGCCAGTACGGTGGAGGCTCCCTAACTAAAACAGTATGGAAGGGCACCAAAGTGACCATCACAAGTAAGCTATACTAATGTTTTGCTAGATCCTATGTTCATAGGGCAGAAAGGAGAAAATTACCATCCAACAAAACACAGAATTTTCTGACTAGTTTTCTTTATAATTTATACAGACACAGTGCTAAAGGTGTAACAAATTCTCAAAGGAAATCTCATGTCCTACCATAGCCAGGGTCTAACAGAAATCCCATGTGAAAGCACCATGCACAGTTCTACCAGCTTCTTCAGACCTTGTGTTTACTAGTCAAGAATAGACAATGCAGAGCTTTAACTATAAAGCATTACCCATGGCAAAGACATTTCTACCTTGGAACTGACTGTATTTTATATCTGAAAACTGTACTCTTCCCTTACTGCAAAGCATTCACTAATTGCACAAATTTCAATCACAAATAAAGTAAAATAAGTGGTAGTTAAGCTTAACATCTTTGTATTTAAGTCTTCAACCAATTGAGGACACAAAAGAGAAATCATGCTCGGCACCTGTGAGTATGTAAATATCCACATTTACTTGTGCATAATTGCATCAGAGAAGTAAAGAAGTACTTCACAACATTTATCAAATATGTCAGTGATGTGAAAGATGTACCTAAGTCATATGTTTTTGTTCTACTCTACTACATCATAAACTATGCCATGAATTAGAGCACAAACAAAATACTAACATGCAAAACTTTAATAGTTATTTTTTAACTATTGCCACGTTTTCAATGTGAAATTAAGGGATCATTCCAAATCCACAAATGTTAAGAAAAAATAAAAAAAATAATGTCATAATGAGAGATTAAATAATGATAATTCATCATAATGATGAAGGAAGACAGTAAAGCAACTGGCAGGAAACAATTACTTGCTCTGGGAGCACCCTACATGTCAGGCCAGTGAATAACTATAATTCACGACAAAGAAAAATTTCTCTGAATCTATGAAGTAAGAAAGATTCCAGCTGGAACACTCACAGAACACTAAAATACATATGGTCTTTGTTTTTACGATGGAAATTGTCCTGTATAAAGAGAGAAGCAACAATCTTTGGAGAAAAACAGTGTTCAACACTGAGACTCCAATAGTGTTCTCATGCACTGAGACTCCAATAGTATTCTCTTTCGGAAAATATTTCATTAATATAATCAGTAATGGAACTACAACGCCTACACAGCAGTAGTCTTCCTCCAAACCACACACTTCTTCTGACTGTTACTGATGAGTAGGTGAATACTCTGAGGATAAACCTACTTCTGAGACTACAGAAACAGAACTTCTGCTGGTTTAGCATATGGACTTTACAAAAGAGAAGTCCTTTCTGGGAAGAAAACCAGCGACTCAGGCAATTAATATATCCCATCTACGTGAAGTATGTAAAGCACCATCAAGTCACAAAAATATGGTTACACCCAGCTCTAAGCATTAGAGTAGCTTCTGGCATATGTCACAGCTGCAGTTATGGAGCCAGAAGACTGATAGAAAATTCAACAGAATAAAAGGCAACACCTGCAAAAGAACAGAAGTTCGACATCACTAATAGTACCTAGAGATCAGTTAATGTCAGCTGGCTTCAACATCATGTTGTAAAAGGCCAAGCTCTTGCTCAATGAGGTACAATACAATTGTTGCCACTGTTCTTGTACACTGAATGAAGTACCAGCCATATCAAAATCAGCCAGACCACCCAAGCAGGAAATTTCTTCAACACCTCAGTCTTGACTGGGATTTAGAGGTGAGCACAGACAGTACAGTAGAGCCTTAAATTGTTTTTACACAACTATCACACTGCCATCTTCGTATGTACAGCACTTTGTACTGTACTGTTTGGGGTGCTCTCACAATAATTATCAACTTATTAATTCAAGATTTGTAGGGA
>NW_008589212.1:20884-78890 GCF_000691845.1 Merops nubicus
ATAATTTTTATTTGACTTGTTCACCTGGTAAGAAAGATGATGTTATATGAAAGCTTTTCTTCAGGCTTTCTCTTTCAAAAACTTTGGCCTCACTTAGACCCTATTACTATTTTGACATTGCAAATATTTCTACAATATGTAAAAAGCTATATACAAGTATAGCCTGGTTCTGCAATATGGGCTACTTAAACAGTGTCTTTTCACTTGGGGCTAATGCCAAATATACTGTTTGGAAAATGTAACATGGCTCTGGCTTGTAATTCAGAGCAAATTCAGTGCCTTATTTTCCTTCATTTGCATAAACCAGGAAGTAATTAAAACCACCTCAAATCCCCAGTGGGTGATTCTGTTTCATGCTTGCAAAGATCTCATGACTCTTACAAGAAGGTGGGGAAAGCTGTTAGAGGAGCAGCACTGAACTCACAAAATTGCATTGAGATTAAGGGAGGATGAAAGGCAGATAAAGGTGAATATACTTAAATATCTTGGTGAAAAGCAAGTGCCATTAATCACTATGTTAGTGCTGGTTTCACTTCCACTTCCCTTGCTAGAATTACACTCACTAAAATTGTCCCAGTAGGAGTGATGACTATGCAGAAGAAAACAATGAGAATGTGCTTACCCGAAATAACCTTTTCTTTTTGTAGAAAGTTCCATTTAGTAACCCTCCTTGGACTAATTAGTTTTACACTGTCAACCAACTGCAGATTGTTACACCCTCTGAGGCTGACAGGTTCAAATGAGAACACATCACAAATTTTTAAAATCAGATTCTTCAGGGAGTGTGGACCACCTTGCATAGGAAAATATACAAAATCCTGACCACCCCTTCTTTACCCCACCTTGTTTTCTCTGTTCTGCTAGACAGTGCTCCCTTTCCAGGCTCTAAGAGCCCAAATGCAATGCAAAAGAGAATGGCTGTCAGTTTGATCATACTCCAGCCAGGAATTAACATTACATTGACAAATAACTATAGTGTTTCATTTTGAACAGAAGAAAGAACTTAAGCCTTCTTTCTCCTAACCCCCAAAGCACATCTGCTTTTCAACCCAAATTATTTTGCAGAAGGATAAAACTAAGTATGTTGAAATAAGAGGACCTTTTAAGCCTTTTTTTTTTTTTTTTGTTAATTTTTTTTAAGGTCATAGTCTATAACATACTGCAAAACTGAACTTATTAACTATGAACCATACAGAACTTTTAAAAAAAAAACACATGTAAACTATTGTCCTTCTCCCATGCATCTGTACCTGAAAATTAGGGTTAGGGTTGGGATATGGAAGCCAAGCAGAGCGAGAGTTTTCCTGGTATTTGAAGGGTCCATTAAAGGCCTGAGTTATGGCACTCAAGTTGAAAACACAAACTGCTGAGGCTGCTATGCTGTTCCTGCAAAAGAAATATAAACATTAAGAAATTAATTTGCTGAAAAATAAATAAAAAAGGCCATAACTCTCCAATCCTTAAAGCAATTAAGAAAGCAGAGAGATCAGCCAGGAGATGATATCTCAAGATATTGATATATGGTGTGCTGATTTAGGCACAGATGCTGGATTTAATTTTTTTGTCAGCCTTGCTAAGTAGCTGATGTGCAAGAAACCCAGAACTTCCTACCTCCTGCTGCTGCTCTAATGCCACAAGAATATTCTTTCATACACAATCACAAGCATTACGGACACCTTTCTTCTATCAATTTCAGGATCAGATTACTCTCAGGGCACACCAACGTTTCTTCTATACAACCAATGGCAGCACAACAGCAGTAAGGATTTTCAATATATGGTATGTCTCTAGACCCTGTGGAACCCCTGGATAAGACACTTCCACAAAAAAAAAAAACTGTCTTCCAAGAGATGTACAACAATGATAATGCAAGTTCCAGAAACCCATCAAGAGAAAACAACTTGGACTGAATACTTCAAAGATATCCTGTTAGGAGAATAAACAGAAATAAACAGTAGCCAGGCAAAATGTAAAATAACCTGTTCTTGGCTTGAAAATATGATATACATGACAATAAAGTAATTCTGCACACAATAAAGAACATAATCCAGTGACTACGAGAGCTCATAATATGGGAAACTGCATTGTTGTTTTCCACAATTTTAGATAAAGGGATAGATAATGAAGGTGCCAATTGCACAAATATCTATTGCAGGTAAGACTATTGACAACTGATCCCTGATCCATGCAACTTTTTTTTTTTTTTTTTTTTAAGAAAACTTTGCTTGTAATTTACACAAGGCTTAAGAAAGCCTACCATAGGAACTCTAAAATGATGGAAGGAAAAAATAACCCCAGGGGATCAAATCTACCAGCAACTAAATAAAAAGAGTTAGGATATATGGATTTAATAGTAGGACCAAAGAGCAATTTGCTTTCTTATGCTTGTCACTCTTATTTCAAAGAAACCCCAAAACCTGAAATTTCATGCTAACAATTTCTGCAGAATCAATTATCATTGGATTTGATAATTCCTTTCCTATATAAACTATGACTAACTGCAGCTCACTAATATTATTAACCATACCAATGTCTTCTCAAATTTCTTGAAGTCCTTAAAGGACATTCTACTCATAGATTTTCGGATTTTCTTCTTTCAAGAAACAAATTGCCTTTATTTTGAAGCAGTGGCTTTAGTGGACTTAATGGTCAACCACACAAAGGATGCAGGCTTTGCTATTACTCGATCCTTATTAACAGAAATGCTTCATTTTTTTCCCCACAAATATATTAAAGTATATTCACAGTATATTAAAAAAAAGCATCAGGATACATTAAAATCATTGCAATTCTGAAGATACTGTGATTGAAGAATGCTGAATGTGTTCAGTAATATCTGATGCTTTTACACCAAAAGAAAGGAATATGTTGTTTCCCCCTCATGGAAAACCATTGCACTTCTCCACCATCAGGATGCAGGTCTAAAAGATGGATCACATGGGTTGTGCAGATATTTGTGCACAAGTATTCAGAATAGGGAAGTAATCCTAACTCTACAACATTTCAACAATGTTCAAAAATTGAGCTATCATATATGAAGTCAGGAACATATGTAATTTAAATGGAGGTACCAAAAAACCCCACACTCCCAAACAGTTATAATTAATTCCTCTTTGAATAGGCCATCTCTGTTGGACAAGGCAGAATGCTGAGCCACCCAGGAAGAAGGAAGCAGCTTAAAGGTTTCAAAGACTGTTTACTTTCAAGTGGCGAAGTGGCAAAAATAGACTTACATTGACAAGTCTATTTTCAGAAGAGTCAAAGCGTGCTGATGGCAGCCCTCATATTGTTACTCAGCCACAGAAACTGAAATTTGAAGCACAGGAAACTCCAGCATTCCCCATATTGTCAGGATAGCCCTTCTGAGAGAAGAGCATTGTTCCCCTTCCATGCCCAAAGCCCTGTGGATTTTCCAAAGCAGAATTCCTCTGGTCAGGCTTTCCATGGCAGGAGCATATCAAAGCTATTTTGACTTGTCATGAAAGATCATGTTGAACATGCTACACATGAACATACACATGTATGTTGAACATACACATGAACAGTGTATGAACATGGTACCTGAGAAATACCTGCCTTCTAACATTCAAACTAGATAGTAAACCAGACTAATGAAATAAAAATTACTGATGAAAACAACATCAAATTTTCTTATCCCCAGTAGTCCCAAAGTCATGCTCATGTCCTGAGCCACCTGCCCAGGGGCAAGCCCAAGTCCAGAAGATGCCTAGATGTGTTAATAAAGGAGTGTACCAAAAGCATGAAAACTAGCTTAAAGTCAAATTCATGCTCACTGTCTAAAATACTTCAGGATCATGATTTGTTGACATTAATTTGTGACTGTTTCCAGCTGGCTAATAGATATTTATAAAAGGTAGGTATCCAGTTGTTCACAGCAATAGTAAGGGGCACTGATCCACGTTTTAGTTACCCGAGTAACTTTAAAAATTTTAGGCAAAACTGATTTACCCAGCAAGACAATGCAAGCAAGAGAATTGGAACCCAAAATCTAAAACTCTGTTCCAGTGGTCCAGATATTGGGCTTTGCAGCCATAATGCATAGGCTGCTCTCCATGTGAACTCCAGTTACCATGTTTAAAGTAACAAAGAACATTTCTGAGATTAATGTGTCTTTTGTCCTAAGAGGTAAATCAGAGGTAAATCAGATTAAGTTCTTGGTTAGACCATCAAATGCACACGAATATTTGTTAGGCTTAATATAAAATACATAAGAGCACCTCTTGCGCTTTTTTGGGCAACGTCAGCTCTTCCTGACATGGTCAAATTACATCATGTCAGATTCATGACCATGTCACACTACAATTATAAAGTATTTATTTAATAAATACATTACGTGTTTATGTATTACAATAGCTTGTAAAATGACAAATAATATCTTTATAAGAATATATGAAAAAGATGACGGAATAGTCTTAAATAGAACTGGCCCCCTGCTATAAGGAAACACTAAGAGTTGTTCCTTCCTTCCTACACCTTCAATAATTCATGTGGCAAGCATATGGAACTGAAACTTGTTCACAAGAGGACAGTGGATTGGGCAAAACAGTTGTTTGCATTTATGTTGTTTATTTGGCACAAGCAGGAGAGGGTATCTCATAAGCGTTCATTTCTACTGTCACAAATAGCAAAAAAATATAAAGTATATCATGGAATCTACTTACACATTAGTGGTAAAAATCCCATAGATCAAGTCCAATTCTGGCAGGAAGAAAGTGCTCTGTAGTTCATTGTAGTAAAATGGAATTTCCCCGGGGCGAGAGCAGTTCAGACGCGCTTTCATGAAGGTGGTCCAGGTATCCTCCAGCACGAACTTGCCACCAATATCATTTTTGCACACCCGAGCAGCGCGAGAGAAGACTGTTTTACCACAGTCATGTTCCACTGCATTCTCCCGGAAGAAGAAGTAGGTAAAGTTCCCAATGTCATAAGATGACACAAAATTTGGCTCTGAAAGCAACAGAAGAAAATATTATTTATTGCCTTCTTCTGATGTATGCACTGATGTTAACATCGAAGTTGGATTTATCTTCAAGCATTACATTTAGAAATACCGGGCCTTTAGTATTATCCTTGTAGGGAGTTGCCCTGTGATGTCTGAGCAGCCCAGCTCATGTCCACCCAGGATTTTGATCTACAGAGCCACTGGTCTATCGCCCATCACTGTGCTGGGCAGCCCTGGCCCAGCTCACTGTATGCTACAGTTGAAATCACTGAGTTCTTCCTCTCCACATACAGGCACAGTGTATTGTTGCAATGTAATTGCTTCCCTTGTTGTATGAACTCTGTTTCAGCATTGCCACTACTCCATATTAGCAGAATAACGGATCGTAACTAAGGGGCTCAGAGGCTGTAATGTAGAGAAAGAGAACCCAACACGTCTTTGACAGTAAGATAACCTCATTTCAGTCCTATCTCACTTAAAACTTTTGGTAGTATTACAGTATTTTTTTTTTTAATTTTTGTTTTTTAATGATTAAAAACTGATGAGAGATATCAATGGAGATGCAGGAGAAATTAGAGAAAATATAACAAAAATAATCTACCGAACAGACAGTATTTCATAAAAGAAAAAAAAAGGAAACTGGCTGCCAAAGATAATAAACATATGGCCCTTTCCCCATAAGAATTAACAAAACTTAGCAGAGTCCATTATCTTAAGAGAGATTGACAACCTGATGAGTTCTTAAAGGAAAGACAAATTTTGCTATACAGATTTTTGGAGAAGAGCCCCCCTTGTGTAAGGAAACATTATAGAACACTGGTATCTCTGAGAAACAAGTGAAGTTTTTGTTTTCATTTCCCAATTTTATTGTACAGTGGGAAAACAAAGAAACAACAACAACAAAAAAAAAATTAAAAACATCTTTTTTGTGGTGAGGAAACACTCCAAAGAAATTTAATAGGTGAACATTTCTTAATAGCACTAACATATTTAAAAAAGTTGTTGTAATTGCATCTAAGCATTTTGCAGGAACTTCTCAAACCCGTCAAAATTTTTCAGGGGAACTAGAAAGGCAAGCAAGCTGGCATTTCCATGCAGCTGTCCAAACTCTGTCAGACAACTCTTCTCAAAAGATGGCCCAGCTCCCAGTTTGCGTGGCCTCTTGTTCTGTTTCCCTCTCTATCTGCTGTGCTGAGAGACTCCAGGGCAGGATTTTTGGCAGCAATGGTTATCAGCTGCCTAGGATATTTGAAGCTGAGCAGATATGACAGCTCTCTCACTCCTCGCTGTAACTTTCACTCATTACTGTATTAAGCACTTTGTTGGAATTAGTCTGTGATACACTGCATTTTCTCCACTCAGATCTGCACAGCTGTTTCACTAGAAGAGAGCAACCAAACACTTTTGAGGAGAATTTATTGATGTCCTGAGATCTCATATGTTGTGTAGTACCAGTGCATTTATTTCTTTAAAAAAAAAAAAAAAAGTACAATAGTTTGACAAGACTTGTATTAGCATTAAAGGTAAAATTGGACTGACAATATACAAAGAGCTAAACTATTAGCAACATTTTTCCCTATTAGAATGTCATATCTTCATTTCATGTGTGGAAAACTTCCATTATGATAGGGATTTTTGTTTCAAAGGCTTCAGAAACCTTTAAACTTCATTAGTAGAGTATCCTATGACATCCTAGATAGGTTAGACAGCTTTCTCAGGCATCAAATATGAAAGATATATCCAAAGATACTTGCACACAAAGTTTTTTTTCTTATTAGAAAGCCCAACTATGTTTTGTTCATTCTCAATATGCATCTATGTTTTCGGACCTACGGAACAAACTTGTATTCAATGAAAGCATACTAGAAATAAAATCTTTTTAGGAATACCAGGCTAACTTAAGAAAAAGAACCCACTGTCCTTCATTATCCAACTTCAATTTATATCCATACCGCACCTACCCCTTAATTCTCTTAATCTGTAATGCACTTTCCTCCATTACTCTACACAATATCCTTCACGATTGTTCTTATACGTATGGAAGAAAGGACTGTCCGTGGATGAAAGAAAAAGCACTCACTAGTCAGAGTGTAACTTATGGGCTGCTTGTCCACTGTACTAAGGTTATGTCTTAGTTAAAACAATTTCCACTGAAAGTAGACATTGAGAAACACAATCCACCTGAAATGGCATGAAAAAGTAAAATTTTCCAACTATGTGTTTGACTTTTTATAGCTTATAACCCTGCTTGCTTTTTGAAATTATCTCAAAAATACCTTGACTGATGTAAAAAAATTCTATTTATTGTGCAAATAACAAGTTCATCCAAGTGCAAAAAGATCCCATGCAACCATTAAACATGGAGTCCCTGCCTTGCATCATCAGAGGCCTCACGATAATGCTTCTCTCTGAAGGCCCACTGATTAAAAAGGTCTCTACTTTGTCATGATAGTATCTCAGTGGAGAGCCAAACCCACTACTAGGAGCACCCTAAGTGTGGAAAATAATTAATTACAAATAAAATCTTCACAAGCTGTAAAAATAAAAATCATATGAAATGCATTCAGAGTATTTTTAGGGTTCTTGAAAAATCCTTGTCAGTCTTTCAAGACACAATAATTTAAAGTTTCACTGATAATCATAATAAATATATAAATAAAAACTAGAACTAATACTTCATGGATTCAAACAGAAACAATACATACATCTGCAAACACCTATGCATATACTTTACTGATTATGAACTGATGAAAATGTGACCTGTTGTTGAAACTTGTGAAAACTGTTTTCATTTGCATGGACAGTAATAATCTCTGAGCTACCACAGGGAATTCTGCGGATATGGAAGGATTATCATGTCAGACTTCATTTATTTTATTTCCTCTTTGGGAAAAGTGAACTGAACTGCTTCAAAGGGAAAAGGAGATTCCCATCTAGGAAAAATTAATTCATATGTTTCCAAAAATTGTGCTGTAAACTGCTAGTTGTTGACATTGAGGCCTTCCCGTGCAAGTTTTTTATGTCACAAAGGAAGAGACTCTCTTGGATCCTATGGAAGGATACATGAATCTCATTTGTGAATTATTATATCACCACAACAAATGCAAGGACTCTGGTATGTGACAGGATACAGCTAGTATGGAACAACATGAGAACGGCAACGGGTAATAATGTCACGAGCATTGTACGTGATCTTTATAGGTTTTTATATATTCAGTTTATGGATGAGTCAAGCTGACCAGACTTTCCCAAATTAAACGGAACCAATGGAATCAGGAAAGCAAAAAAACAAATGAGTTTGTCAGTGTGACACAACAAAGATCTCAACATGACAAAACATACAACTCTGAAGCAGTGCTATGCAGATACACAAGCCCATTCACTGAAAGCACTCGGTGGTTAGTTAGCACTGCCTCTGGGCAAACATTCTAGTGTGCTATTTCTGAAGTGTGCTTACTCAGCACAAAGCTTGGGAATCCCTATGGCTTCCTCTATAAAGCAGCATGACTGTCCTGCAGGGATGTTCCCCCACAGACTTTTCTAAGTCATCTAAAAAGACGACTGAACTACATGAAGTCAAGATAGTGCTTTAATCTGAAATAATCTAATTGTTTTTCTAAATGTTGGAAACAAATCTACATATTCCAGGGAGCAGAGTCTCTGTTCTTAATGAGAAGGCTTTTACTAGGAAAAGACAATGTTTCCTTTTAGTTTATTTTCCCTTCTGACCCATCCAGGGAACTTGAAGACGAACGGGACCAAGTCCATACTCACTGCCAGACCGACTGCCGGCCGTTCTTGTAGCCTGAAAGCCAGGGTGTGCTGCACGCCCTGGGAGGCAGCGCAAGGACAGAGCAGGGCAGTCAGGAGGGCAAAGCTTACTGGGAACGGTATGAGGCACTCCGAAGGGCAGAGGCAGGCAAATGGTGCAGCTCCACCTGTACTGCCTCTTGCTAAAGGTGCATAAAGCAAACTTCTCCGAGGCACACCCAGGTTCTCATTGGGAAAGCAGTAGCTGGAGGGGTCCAACACAAGACTGGGAAGTGAGCTAACAATTAAGCATTATGGACGATGAAGGGTGTTGGCGTAAGCTTGTTGCCTGAACCTTTTTCATTTGGTGATGTAAATGTAGTCTGAGTGGGTAAAAGGATAAGAGGAACTGTATGGAAACTTTCTCTGGGAAGAGCAATGGGAAATAAGAGACTGAGCGAGCTCCATGAGAGCATCTGAGACAGTCCTGGCCTCTTCTTGCTTGCTGAGCTTCAGAGCAAGAAAGCTGGCCTGTACCTCTTGACTCTTTAAAACTCCACATCCTCTAAATTAGACTAAAATGACTTAAGTGGTTACAGAATGCTACTATTTCCAGAGTGAACTATATGACAGGGAATGATCTGTGTTTCATTGTGGAGGTAATAGCAATTAACCTTAAGGATTATAAATTCTAAAGCCTACTCTGAGCAAGAGCAAACTGTGATTTCCACTGACTGTCCCTGTGAGAATTGACCACTCTCATCTCAAGCACGATTCACTCAGAGACACAATCAAAAATGAAATTAGCCCCAGAAATGTGAAAAGAAAGTAAAAGTTAGAAGTTTGTCAGATTGAGACACAGATTGGATTTTATATATACATATCTATCTATCTACAAAATAAGACACACAGATATATGCATGTATAATATATTCAAAATCTTAGAAGCCTAGATACTAGTCTCATACTGAATAATGTCTGTCTGGAGCTTTTTCATTGACCTCACTAGATCAATGAATCACATCCTCATATTGTTGGCCTCTAAGGACTCTTTTCTTCCAAATATTTTATTCAGCCAAATGCTTAATGGTGCTAAATTCTATGAAGATGCCATTGAAGTTTTTTTAATAAGGTTCAACCTCAAGTGACAAATGCTCTCCAAAAGGGAATCTTAAAATAATGGGAAGAATTTAAGCTCCAAATGTACCAGTCTTTTTTATTTACTTTCATCTTACTGTCATAATTAATGAAGTGCATTTCCTATTTGCATTCTGCCATGCCTCTATATTCATTAAGTATATTCATTTACCATAGTCCTTTGCAGCTGTTGCAAAACAGTATAATCTTGCATTAGGGTGACCAAGGCATCACTGCTTATGAATGTTTAAGGACAAATCTTATCTATGAAGTAAAATTTCTCTACAGCATTAAACATCTTAAAAGTAATATAGAACTTGTAGTTGGCGTAGTTAATCCACGTGCAGGAGCTGAACTGTAAAATGTTAAGTCCTGGTATCAAACAGGTGGAAGTCTTTGTTTATTAACATCTATTTTCACCTATATTTCATAATTATCTAGGACACACGCTTAAAATGCTAGTCCATTATAGCATAGCAGGCTACTGGTCTATTTTGACTATTTCTTCTGCAATGCCTCAGCTCTCCATGATTTCTTCTACATTATGTTCCTTTGCTAAAATGAGGATTTTATGGGTATGGAAGAGAAAGGACTGCAAAATACACTAAAACTGTGTATGCCAGGCATTTTTTTCCAGTCTTCGCCTATTTTGCTGATAGATTTTATAATAATATTCAGTATAATCATAAAAGTAGATACATTCATTAGACATTACATTTTACTGATATACTCTAATAAATTCTGAAATACAATTATTTCTTTTCTGAGAAATAATTTTCCAATATGGTATTACAAAATTCCTTGTTTTATTGCCTGATGTTTATTTCAAACCTATCTCCTTCATTTGCAAGGTAAAGTGTTCTTACATGGCATAATATTTTAAAATTTATTATATCATTTTGCTGATGCAAATTTGCCAGTGACAAACTTCATGATAGAAACGATTCTCTACTTCGATCTAAAACCTACTCAAGTCCTTGAGAACCCCATCTGGAGTTCAGTGGATTTTGCATCAACTATATTCTCTGGATACATACCTTGCATAGCAGTATTTTTTGGGAGGGATAAGGATGATAAAGTTGGAAGACGACCTTAATTCACTCAGAACCTCTAGAGGTATAACTACAGGGATCTACCAAAAATGCAGAAGTTCGGATGTGTACTTAAAACTATGAATTCAAAATTCCATATATACAAGAACAAAAGAATCTAGCTTTCTTTAAGCAGATTTTGCCAGCCACCAGCTATGGTACAAAAAAAACCGCCCAATTATCATAGCTTACCCATTTCCCTCCAAACATTTGAACTTGCCTATTTTTTTTTTTTTTTTTGTTCTCTGACCCACTTTTGCAGGGAGGGAAACAGTCAAAGGGCTTTTCCTGCAGACCATGACCTCTTTTATATTTTCCTTTTTCTTTAGCTTGTTTGTTTTTTTTATGGTTGGTTGGTTGTTTTGGTTTTATTTTTCATAAAAGAATAGAAACAAGAATTTACTTTCATAATCACCCCCTTCCTCTTTAACATTAAGGTCTGGTATGTCTGCTACTGGAATTCTATCACTACCTCCAATATTTCTGCCCTCCTCTATTCCTTCGTGAATGCTGTTTCTTATGTGTTCATGTTTCCCAAAATTTGTTCCTTTTTTTACCTTCCCATGGTTGAGATGTATTTCAGTTCTAAGTTCTTTCATTTTCTCCGGCTCATTGTGTATTACAGTCTTCTGCAGCATTAACGAGGCTGATGTTCCTGTCACAGCTCTCGGCAGCTGGGCACAGAAGGTGCACCTGCAGGGGTGCCTTTCCCCCTTCCTCCTTTAGCCCTTTCAGCTGGCAACTGACCATGAGTGGGCAGATGAGATACAGAACAGTCTCTGTCCTCAGTAGCCTCCTAGTCTTTTCATAAACATGAAGTGGATCCTGCTATTTTACCTAGTGTAGGTAAGCAGAAAAATTATCCCATCTTCATGGGAAATGCTGCCTGTCTCTATCATCAGAGTCCTGTACTTGGGTCACAACAACCCCAGGCAATGCTCCAGGCTTGGGGAAGAGTGGCTGGAAAGCTGCCTGGTGGAAAAGGACCTGGGGGTGTTGGTCAATAGCTGACTGGACATGAGCCAGCAGTGTAGCCAGCAAGGCCAACGGCATCCTGGCTTGTATCAGAAACAGTGTGGCCAGCAGGACTAGGGAAGTGATCATCTCCTCTGTGTGGCCCTGGGGAGACCAAACCTCAAATGCCCAAATGCTGTGTCCTGTTTCAGAACCAGCAGGATTCAAAACCAGCAGGCATTTCCTTCCCATTTTAAGAGACTGGCAAAAAGGATGATACACACAAAAGAACAGAATCAACCCTAGGGGTGGCACAACCAAGGGAACAAAATTATTTCTTGCAAAATAAGGAACAACTGGCAGTATACAGTTCGTGTATTTTCAGTCAGGTCTTTTATCTCAAAGCTAAAGACTAAACTCCACATTCAAGAATGCACTGGTTTTGAGTTTCATAAAATACTACATAAGAAGAAAAGCTTGCACTAGGTAATTAAAAATCTTTTCATTAAAAAAAAACAGAAAAAAAACCCCTAAAGGATAACCCTGAATTTTTATAGCCATTTTCATTAATCCTTAAATGCAAAAGTGAAAGGATTAATTTTTTTTCTTAGGTCATAATTTCCCTGCACATATCCTAGCAGCAGCAAGAGTTATAATACAAGTCTGGTAACAAACAATAATAGGAATGGATCCAAAGTTGTATTAAACCACCTTTTAATCAGACCACCTTTGTAAGAATTTTATATTTACTGTTACTTGTGAAGACTAGAAGTACGTGCTTTAGATTAATAAGCTACTTATTAAATAAAACATTTTTAAGAAACTGATCTCAGAAGAACCACTTTAAGGATATCTAATAACCAATTGCTTAGGGCAGCAAGAGGAAAAAGTGATAATATGTCTACCAGAAGAGCAGAATCCAAACACTTCTATACTGTTCTCAGTTGGAAAACCTTCTAATCTATACAAAACTTTATTTATTTTTTTTCTGTTTCAGGGCTACAGCTGATATAAGTTTACATTTTAATAATCTGTGGTCTGCCTACTGATGAAGTGGCATGACATTTAGAACAGTTATTATTTATTTAATGTGTTCCAGTAGGATCTACCATTGTACATCTAGGATAAAGAAAACAGCAACAATGTATTTCAAGATACTTGGAGTTTAAAGCAATTGCAAGCAAAGGCATCTTGGCAAATTATGAAGCCAGACGTCCCAGTGTTTTTCTGTGTGATGAAACAAGAAGGGATTGATTGGGATTTCGATTTTTCCTTTAATCTGTTTTGCCCCTTTATTGGCTAAGTGAAGCAAACAGACATTATAGACTAACGCAGACTTTCACACTGGGGCATCAGTTTTATTGATTTGGGGAGATGAATTGAAAGGAGAAATGCCTGTACTAATTCTAAATGTTGGACTACAGAAAACGTTTCTACATCTAAGCAGGGGAGGCTTTTCCTCACCGATCTGGATTCATTGCAGCCTTATGGACCACAAATACAACTATACTGTTTACCTCTGTCCTCTAGAGCAAATGATGATAAATTCTGTCCCTGCTGCACTTTGCAAATCAACTCTAAAGCAAAGTCTAATTAGAAGCACACTATAACAGTCAACTCCAGATATGATTTATACTCTGGTACACTGAGAGCTTAAAGAGACTCAAATAAACATCATGCCAGCTGCAAATCAAGGCCCAGGTTTTCTTCTTAATTAAAGTTTTTATTTATTTGCTATCGTTTAAAAACGGCCAGAGCAAACTGCTAAGGCAGAATATTCTTTTCATTAAATAATACAAAGGCGATTTTAAAATGTTCTAGGAACATGATGTCCTTTACTGACCTGAGCAGTTGGGTGAAACTTAAGGTCTTGCTGATTGCTTTGATCAGAAGAAATCAATGCAAGAGCTGTCCACTTTAGACATAAACCTCATGTAATTTCTGTCAAGCACAGAAGTACTTGAACACAGACTTGGTGACAAAGGAGAACAACACACTTTAAAGAATAAATTACTGGTAAGCAGTCTTTCTTTCTTCTTCATTTGTTTGTACACATATATATATTGACTTGACCAACTTCAAGCACTACTACATCAGAAAAGAGAGGTCAAAATATGACATCATGAGAGGGTGAGGTGGATTCTCTGTTTCACATTTTCAGGTTTACTATCTTGAAGTCAGCTGGGCTGTTGGACAGGAAGAGCACTGGTTTGCAGAAGCTGTTAACATCTGGGTGATCACGTTCCTCTTGATTGAGAATACTGACAGTTACAGACTACTGGCAGGGCTGGCAAAAAAAAGATGAGGATAACATTGGGTCTGTCTCTTCGCTGTCAGCTGATAAATTCCTTGTGAGCAACCCAGCACACTGAACTGTTGAAGTATGGTGAATGCTCTTATCAAAGCACTTTGGTAGTCTCATCCCTCAATGGCATCTCCTCGAGGAGAGAAATACAATCTCCACATGGTGATAACTGTGATCAAAAACCTGCTCACTGCATTTGGTCCAGCTGCATTTAATGTTGTCTGTAGGAGTCCCAGGAAGACTAAAATAGGCTTCATAAGCAAAGCATTACTTTCTTTTTGTAGAAGAGGGAAGTTCTGAGCTAAAAAAATTCTACCTGGCAGTCATATTCAGAGATAATCAATAGCTGAACAGATTACTACTCTCAATAATAAAAGAATGCAAGTTCAATAACAGCCTCTAGATGTTTCTTCCCTCCATCATTGAATAAGACATGACTGTTTGCACCCTCCAGTTTCCCAAAATAGGAAAAATTTTCAAAATGTAGGCAGACTTCTTTAGCATCTGGCCAACTGTTCTATCTGCTATTAAAAACTGTCAAAATAGACAAAATTCAGGGAAGTCAAATCTCAAATATTGTTGTGTAGTGGGTAAACAAACAGCATATTCAGAAATATTCTCTAAGGTGGATCCACAATAACTAGCTCCAGTCAACAACAGAATTTCTGTGTAGGCAGTGATGCTATGTTGTCCATTTACCTTTTTGGATCAATGCTTGATCAAGACCATTCTGCTTCATGTACCATGGAGTCATTTGACTTTCCTTCTTACTTACAGTTATACTCCCACAGTATACTCTTGTAGCTTATTTTTACACATTTCCTGAATAATTCATATTTTTAACCAAGCTATCTCAACTCTTCATATACCCCAGTTAATTAAGTGGTTAGAGCATCAAGAAAATGATAATACAGAAATGAAACTGCAATGATTTCTCTGTACTCTACTAAGGTTAAGTACCTGATCAGAATGATGCTCAGTAACATAGGCTGAAAATAACTGAAAACTTACCTATTCAGCTGATGTGGATTGCTCACAGACCTACCAAGCCCCCAGTAGAAGGTAGGATCTGGCTGGGCCAGAATGAATGGGGAAGCTCCCACTGGCCATCAAATGAATTTTGCTTTCTTTGTGATATCTGCAATTCCTGAAGCTGAAATCACAGCGTGGTAATATGAGATCTCACCCCAGCCAGATGACACATCAGCTCTGATTTCCCCTCCTACGCTGTGTAATGGTTCCTGTGATTACAGACCTTCTGACAAGATTAGGAACGGTTTCTTCTGTGATGGTCGTTTAGAGTTTTTCATGTCAAGATCCTTCACCACAAGTTACAGTGAACACTGAAAACCTCTGAATGCACTGAGAAGTGTGCTAGCCATTAAAATCAACAGTGTCTTTATTGCACGGCAATAGCACACAGAGCAAGATAATCAGCTGCATTTTAGAGTACTGCCATAACCCCCAGAGACAGTTTGAATTGGTCCAATGTGATTTGCATAGTAGAAAATCTAAGTGAGAGAAAACACTGTGCCTCTGAGGGAAACGTGGATGTAAAAGAAAAACTTTTTTTAAATTGGAGACATTCACAGCCACATGTGCATGCGCATGCTCACCTAAACCAAAGCTCAATTAGTGTAACTGCCAGCCACTGCTGCTGGGCAGATATTGACTAGGAAGCTCCCATTCCAGCTGATGCCCTACTTTTCCTTTCACGATTGTCTGTGTTACTTTCTCATTGAGAGCAGCAAAATCTTCACTTCCATTCAAGCACTGAAAATCTAATACAGTTTCTTGACACTGAGTCACGTATGAGCAGGCAAATTGACATAAAACTAGATGAATCCCCAACTCAAGCAGACGAATCCCCAACTCTTAGCTAACCCCAGAAGACATTACTCCTCCCTTTCACATAGGTAACTAGGCTGCTTCCAGACGTTTATTGGATTTGCCTGAACTGGCTCCAATTACAAAACTCATCTTGTTCTTCCTCTCCAAAGATAAAACCACAGTCTCCTGGCAAGTTAATTCTAAACAGTTTTAAGGCAGATGAATGAGCTCTAATGGAGTATGTATAGGTGCAGCTGAAGTTTTTATAGACAAAATGTAAATACAGTGAACCTGATTAATTAGAGGAGTCTGGAGGGGAACTTTAGTGTGCTCTTTGGCATAAAACACATCCAGTTAGACTAAAAATTCAGTGTGAAGAATTTTTTCCCTTTGACAGAAGCACCCAGGTGTGGCACAGCAATTAGTTCCAATATCATGTCTGTGTGGACAAAAGATGCCTAAACAGGGATATCTATACAATGAGTTCATTTTTCCTCTCTCATTTCTTTTGCGTTGTTATAACTCTGTTATATCCATGCAGTTTTGTTTTGTTAATTAATATTCTAAAATCGGCTGCTCTTCAGAGAAGGTCACAAATTTCTCCAAGTTACCTCTGACGGTTTCTTTGTACAAGGAAAATACACCAAGCAAACAAATACAATTCAGCATTCAAATTATATAAGAATGGAAATATTCAAAATAAAGTCTGTCACTTGCAGTTGTCCTAATGTTCTGACGCTAGAAGGGTTTATATTTGTACTTAATTTCAAACATGAGAATAATCCCATTATAACATGAAATGTACTGTGACTCGTGTCACATAGCAAGAGCTATAAAATATGTGTTTTTTTTCTACTGAGTACATAGGCAAATTATAATATACATCATTTCATATTTTATGGTAAATAATTATTTTAACTTCAGAAGGTGGTGCTACGTTTTTGTGACACATAAAATGGCAACTGGCCCTGTCACATCTCAGGAACACTCATCTGTTTACAGCTTCTCACAGCTAGAAATCCTCATCAGGTAATTAACATCCACAATACAGAAGTCACTGCTACAACACAATTTTATGATACGTTTTGCAGACTAGTCCCTATCCCTTGGATATAACATCAAAAATGTTACTCTGACATCTAAGAAGCTTGAAAGCACAACTTGTCCTGCTTGTCAAGGCTGGGACCTGCATGTAAAACCAGGAGAATTCGGTCTATTCTAAACTGTTTATTTTCTGCACTAGGTTTTTGAAGGACTGAACAAAAAACTGCTCCAGGCAAGCTACTGCCCTTGGCTGACTCAGCTTTGCCACGTACGTGCCCCTGAGAGATACAGTACAGCTCATCCCTCTGCCTGTAAATATAACCTAAATATATAAATGCACATCTACAAACTGCAACTATATATTAGTATAGTCTATTATATAGTGTCCCAGAACTAGATATTAAATAAATGTTATAATACTTATATTAGTTATACTAAAATAAAAAATGTATTATGCAAAATAATTTTAAAGTGAGATAAACAATACTCTAAAAACATTCAAATTCTTAGAAAGGAATTTCAAGACTGCAAATATGGACAACATGGGTTAAAAAAAGAAGAGTCTTATGGTCCATCAGCACTCACCATTCAACCACTTGGAGTTGTACTGGGCAGTGCGGAGAGGAGGAAGGGCCCCGAGACTCCGATAAATAGCAGGATCCCTTCCTGGAAAATCCATGGCTGTAGCAGCATATAATTCCCCACTGGAAGTGAGAAGAGCAGTGGAGTTGTGCTGAGGACTGTAAGGACAACGAGCCATGCCACTAATTTGATCATGTATCTCTGTCAAGTTACTTAGCTGTAAAAGAGTGAGAAAAAGGGATTAAAAATGACAAGAAAGTTATCATTTCAGGCAAGCTGCATCAATCTGAGCAAAATCCTATCATAACCACCAGTTATCTGCTTTGGTGTTGTGCAACTGTAATGAGCTGACCATCAGGCTGAAGCTGCTTCATACAGAAAGTTTTACTGTAATATTGTCTGATCTCACTCTGCCACTTCGCTCTGTAAAGCATGCAAGTTAATCATTAGCAACCATGCCTAAAATGTTATATATTAGAAGTGGATAAAAAATTAATTATTTCTACACAGGTTGTTACTATGAAAAAGCGAAACAGATCTGATTGCAAGAATCAGCCACTGTCACAAATGGTTAAACAAGGAAAAAAAGAAAAAATCTATTCGGCGTTTTTTTGTGTGTTCCAGGAAAGAACATCATATGAAAAATGAGATTAAATAAGGAGCTTTCCAGTTCAGCAGAACTATCCCTCTCATTTAGTAGCCCTAATACTTTTCAGCCATAAACCACAGTACGATTTTAACACGTTATTTGAAGATAAAGGTACAATGGGTGATACAGCTGTTTTTTGTATTTAAATGCCTCTTCCCTCCTGAAATAAATAGCCAGCTTAGTCCAAAAAGTGACATTTTGTTATTATGACTACTACTGATCCTTAGTGGACTCTCTTTCTTTGGTACCCATAAATTAAATTTAGTTTGTTTGTTTTTTTTTTTTTTTCAGAAACAGAATGACAGATTTTCTTAACCAAGATTTCACATTCTTGCTAATAAGAAACCACTAATACTGATACTCTCATCTTGTCCAGAACTACACATACACAGTATGCTGCTACCCAACGACTATTTATAACTAAACCAGCTGAGTCCAACCAAACTTAACAGAGTGGCAGAAGTCTTAGAAATACCTAAGGTTTGTGAAAACTGGCATATTGGAGGAAAGGAGCTGCTTGTAGCTGTGCTCTCTCCTACAGCTGAGGAAAAGACAGCAAAAGGAGATCATTGGTTAACTCTCCTCTTTGGCCCGCCAGTAGCCTTTAGCACATCAGCTCACCCGTCAAGATACAAATAGCCTGGACTCAACCACAGCATGCTCTGCCTTTTAGCCTCTTGGCTCGGAACACAGCCTTGAGCTGGTGGGATGAAGCATTTAACTCATACCGTCCGATTGGTGCAGATAGGAGTGAATGCATTGGTTCCACAGGTAAAGAGATGGTTGCCTCCAACAAGAAGCACTCGAATGTAGTTCTGGCACTCCTCCTGCCATGCAGAAAAGAAAGACTATATTCATTGATAGTTTAAAGGACACGGGACCCTAATTATTATTTGCTTTCCATGGTTATGTGTCCACACATAAAAATTTAAGGGAACAAGGCTTGAGCATACCTGATGCGTTAGCAATTACGATGTGCACAGATTTATTAACTACAACACGTGCGTACCGCCGTGGACATGGTACTTAACAGGCTAACAACAAACCACTTCAGTACTGAAGAATGCCTCTAAGTGTATATTTCAAAAGTTTAGCTAAACTCTGAAGTGATAGATGCTGACTTAATACACTGCTGTTTGAATAGACCACATACTGTTTTCAGAGACAGATAAGGCTAAGGGAGGAAGCTGGGAGGAATACAGAAGAACAGGTTTATCAGTACCATAAGTATGTTGAAAACAGTTCAAATTGTTCAGCTGTTCTGATGTGGATTTGTCACTACTAGTTTCATAATTTGCACAACGTGTTTTATCAGAAGCATCTATGTTTTTGTTAATTTGAAGTTTCTCAAGAAATTTCATTACCTCAATATATAGCTGCTCTACCCTGAGGAATAATTTTAATTTTTTTTACCCCATTAGCATGTGTGAAGGCTTTATGATGTTCATTTCTCTCACTTCAGAAGCGAGAAATCAACAGCAATTTCTACTGTTTATTCAGAGAGGAAGCTTTTTTTTTCTGCACTACTAAGTCTCCCAGAACTATATGTAGGGAATATTCTAACACCTCTCCTGCAAAAATCAATATCCTTATCTAACAAAGTGAACAAAATAAAAAATATGCTTGGAGAAAATAGTTTCCTGCAAACTTCCATGAGTGGCTTCTTGCATTGTTTTACATGGTAGCCTCATGTAAAGCATTAAAAAAAACTTGTGAAAATGCAGCTATGCAATTTCAAAACATATTAAATGGACTCATGTAAGTAAACCCATGTAACAGTAATGGTGCAGAAGTCCTACTATGTGGCCTACAGTTATATTAACTGTATTGCTGCTTTATTTTGAAAATAAATTCTCAACCTGAAGACAAGAAATATAATCCTGAACAAATTGAACAGACAAAAAACAGACTGCAAAGCAAGATGGGCAAAATACTTGAAAGATCTCAGAAAAAAAAAAGTCTCAGAACTTATTATCTATACCTTTCCTTATATAAAATAAAGTTAAAAAAACCCCACACCCTCTGCCCTGTAAAATCTTGGAAAAAAAAAAAAAACACTTCTTTGAAAAAATACCCCCCTTTACTGTCTCATGAAAACAAAGTTTTTAAACACTTCTCTTTGAGCCTTTAAAGGTAAGTGTCAGACTTGTTAGAGTTAAGATTTTATTCACACTGGGTAAAAATATATCTTTATCTTGAACTTACTAAAACTGTCATCGTAATATTCTTTAAACCAAAGAGAAGCTAATAAGCAGCCATACACAAGTCTTTTATAAAGTAATTATTTCACTTCTAGACTATTTCCCTGTTGCAGGTTTTTTTAACTACACACACACAAAAAGGGGAAGGTAATTCCTCTTTTTTTTTCTGTTTTTGTAGCAAGGGTGATCAGGGAGGTTCACAAAATATAGCACAGTAATTTATTCTTTGGACCGTTTCCATCCTGCCCTTTGCAGCAAGCCATGGAATGTAAGTGTAGGAAAAATAAGTGGGTACTGACATTCTAACCCATCCAACCTCTCCTCTTCATATTCCAGAGGTCCCTGAAACAGTGCTATTGCCAAATTACTTGCAAGCTGATCACCCACTCTTTCTGTTTGAAAATAACGTTAATTTTTAACTCTGACATTCCTCAGATTCACAAGATTCTCCTCTTTAATGTTCCCAAGTTCTGTGCCAAGTTCACAACAATCCATACTGCAATAGGGCAAGTAAGATATCTCATATCAAATCTTTGTTCAGGACACAGTAGAACAAAATCAAAACTGAAACAACAGCTTTTACAATTGACCATTTTCTTCATATAACAAATTCACAATAGCACAAAACAAATTTTAAAAAATTAGTCAACGACCACCCAAAAACCTATCATAAAAGGACTCCATTATTTAGACATTTGAACTTTTCAGAGACACTTTTCTAGCTCTGGAGTCAAGCTCAGCTGGTTCAGTTTTAAGATGTGCAAAAAAGATGTGTGATATACAAGTGGCACTGGTGAATGCAAAGGACTTGAAAGCGTTTTGTAGTTTGGAGGATGGTCGTAGGTTTGATGGGCATCTTTTATGTAGTCTTATTCTCTACTTCATGTTGGCATCTATGTTATGTACTTTCCTATTCTCCTATAAAAATACTTCTGGAAGAAAAATTCACTTAGCAAGTACTCTATACTTTTATACCAACATATCTGAAACAAAATAGAACCACTGGAAACAATTCAGCAGGCAAGCAGGTTGTGACTTAATTCTAAGACAAACTTGACAGTTCAAGGACAAGCTTGCTGAAGATGGTTATTTGTGTGCAGAAATATTTCCGGTATAAGCTAAAATTTTAAACACTCCGTGTTTATTTTTTTAATATTTTAAATAAAAGTTTAGATGCTAACACACACAATCAATAGGATCTTAAATAAGCAAGAGATAAGAGACTTCAGTTATATATATATTTTTAATCTCTCTTTGGTTTATCGTATTTTTATGATGTGTATTTATACTTTTCCTTTGTAACAGTCCCTACCACAAATGTCAGTCTGAATGGCCAAATTTATTCTCTTAACCATGTGTGGTGGTTTAGACTTCCAAATGCTAACGTATGCTGACCACAAGGACATAATTTTGTCTGGCTCACTCCTGGAGCCAGTAGTTATTTTAAGCAGCAGCTTAAATTGGTGGATAAATGTCTGAAGTCTCAGTAACAAACATCAGCCTTCAAAAGTCAAGTGTGCATTACACTGTCAAATGTGACAGATGTCCCTATATATTTTCCCCTTCAGCTCTTTTGCTCATTGGCTCCTAAAGCATAAACCTTAGAAAAATAACTACTGCGAACAGCTAGAGGCAAAACTTCTGTGCAGCTACTTTTTCAAGAACAACAGAAAAAAAAAGAATTCTGTTTAACTGACAATTATCTCAAAACTACGAGAGCTGCTTCAGGGTTCAAAGCTAATTTCTGGTTTCAGGGCACTCCAGCAAACTGACTTTTAGTTTTGCCACCTGGACTCATTGCCCCCATGCTCCTCTGTGGGCAGCAGAGTTTCACATGAAACCAGGACTTGAATGAACAACTCATCCACAGCCAACCTTGTAATCCTCATCTCTCCTTTGCCACAGTCTGGGCTGGTCTTGTGTATTTTGCCTCCAGTCTTTCCTGTCCTATCCCTACATTGTCACACACGTGTCTGCCCTGAAATCTGAAGTCACCCTGAAAAATGTTGCAGAAATGAAACCCCTGACAGCTCTCCAATTTGAGCTGGATCTAACTACAGAACGACAAGGAAGCAAGGAGGCTTTCTGGTAACAGTAACTGGAATTGTCTCCCAGGGCATTTCCCCTGAAGAGGGACAATTCACTGTAGTACTAGAGTGAATTCCTCCTGGTCTGATAATTCTTTATTTTTCCAAGGGAAGGCTTTTGTGGTTTGACTAAGAAGAGGACCATTCCACAGCTCAGGTCTTCTGCATGCCTAAGTCCTCTTTATACTGAGATTATAGTGACATTGTATTAGTCTTGGACATAAGGCAATAAGAGACAAATATCATTAGGCTGTCCTTTCTCTGGCCTTTAATTTATCCATTGATTTTAACCTTAATCACACAAGTGAAAGCAAAAAAGGCACAAAAAGTTGAACACAACAGTTGTTCCAGCTGGGTAGGCTGCCTCAGACAATATCTCTTGCATTCTTCAGCATTTCCTGCCTGAAGCTTTTGGGCTTTTTCAGGTAAAATCTCACCCATTTCTTTTCTCTAGCTATTAATAACTACTATGTACCTAGCAAATCCTGCACCTTAACAGAAAGTAACCATTAACTCTTAAATACATGTTTCCCACACTGGGATGGAAAGAAAGGTAAAAAAGAAGGACAAAGAAAGTAACACCATTCTTGATGCCTTTTCCAAGTACTGTAAACTCATTTCTAAGTGAAAGATGTTCCTCCATGAAGACAATCATCTGCCATGCACGAAGCTTTACACTGCACATTCACTACACTTTCTTTTTTTGCCAAGTAATTTTGTCTTTTTCTCTCCTCATAGTAGGAAATGGTCCTTATTCTGAAATGAGACCATTCTTCCTCTTCAATCTCAAACAGAAACAGACAGGCCAAGTATACACTGCAACATTATTTTCCAGCACTTGATAAAAAAGGCTGGAATTAACTGTTTAATAGAAAAAGTTTAAAAGGTTGATTAGATAACTATGTGGAATAAATTCTTCCTCTACTAGATGGTAGAAGCATTTGGAATATGTCTTTGAAGCTTTTGAGTTTTTGAGTTTTGCACATCAATAACATATATTGACATGTTCTATGGAATGTGGGTCTCAAAAGCAAGTGTGCTTTTCTGTAGCTACTACTCTTGATGCACTTTTCCTTCATGTTTTAACTCAATTAATACAGATCATTAAGTAGTATAAAAATTACAGACATAGATTGTATGCATTTATAACTGCTTTTATAATTAATTTGATAACTAGCTTCATCTTAGGACAGCCACTAAAGAACACAGAATCCATACAGGTTCCTTCTTAGCATTGCACTTAACTGTGCTGAATAAAAGAAATTGTAGTTGGCCAGATAAGGAATTGGTTCTGAATACTAAAAATATATCATGACTCAAATCTAAAAAGTTAGTGAATTTTGTATTATTTTCTTCATAGTGCTGGTAGATATGAAATATAAATGGTTCTAAAATTGCATCTACTACACAGGGAAAGAAATGGATGATTTTACAAAGTAATTACACAGTTATTCGGGATTTATAGCACTGAAAATGAAGTGAGAATACAGTCCATTACATAAACCAGGCTGTAGAATCAAAACAGTAAATTGCTGGAAACTGAAGTTCTTGATCATTCCAGAAAAGAATCATGTGACTGCACCTCTCACCCCTCACACTCTATGTTGGTTTTTAGTCCTTTGCTTATACATCTGTGGCAGGTTCCTTTCTTACAAGGCTGTTTGGAAAGGGAGACAGTAAAAATGCAAACCATAGAGATTTATGCACTGAATTACACCTGCTATTAACATATAAATTTTCTTAAAGCAGAACAGCTGCCTCAAGCTTACCTTTGATTTGCCTTTACTGTAACAGGCTTTTTTAGTAGCTTCATCACATTGCCATTCCACTGCCTGCAAACAAGAAGAATTAGTTAGAAGTGGAGGGAAGACAGAAATATGTAAACCTCAGAGTTATATAAGCCCATGCTCAAGATACATGCTTCAGACATATTGATGATTAGCTGTGGGTGATTCTATCCATAATCACCTTAGAAGCTTTTTCTTCTTAGAAACATAGTTCTGTTGCTGATGGTTTTTCAGTGTCTTAATCCAAAGTGAAGCTGACCAACCTCATGATTCATTATACCTACTGCTACAGGGAAATAACAACAATCACATTTGATGCTATTTAGCCACTTTTGAATGAATCTTATTAATGTAACCAGTCAGGAACACAGAGAAAGAGGCTGACCCTCTCTCCCCAGCAGAGTTGGGGTGCATCACCACAGCACTTGAGGTTAGTTCTGCTGAGAGACCTTGCGCTGTAAGAAAACGTGCCCTGTTGCTGTTTTTGCAGTATTTATCTGAAGCAGCAAATGAAGATTTTTAGTTTCTCAAGGTATGACTGCAGCACTAATCAGAAGCACTAAAATGTCCATTTAGAGAAAGGAGAAATGGGCAGACACACACAAGACAATGGTGTAATGAAGCACTGCAAAGCAGAAGCAATTTATCCTCATTTTTGAGCTGTCTCTCTGCTTCAACAAATTTATGCCCGGACTATAACGCCTAGTCTGCATTACTACAGTTTCACTGCATGAGTTAACTCCAATTATTCCCATATTTAACATTCAACAGCTATGACTTACGAACTCTGTTGTTCAGTGGAGCAGGTCATATGCTTGTTTCTGTGGCAATACATGTACATATTTGAATGTTGTATATACTCTGCAGTCAGAGTGGATTTAAATCACTCTGCATTCTTCCACCTCCACAGTGCACATCCACCTGTTCTTTAGATACAAATGCCACAAAGCACTATACATTTTATCAGGAAGACTTTTGGTTTCTAAACTAACTACTGATGTTTAATTATTGAAACTGCAGCATTTTAATCTTTATTTACCAGGAAATAACGAAAGATCATTCATTCAGATTTAATATAGGTATTTTTTTGTACCTGTCTGTTAAAGACCGTATTAATAGAAAGTAGACTCTATAATTAATAAAAATAATAGGATGAAAACCTACTTAAACTAAAGGGGAAAATGCTTTCAGTGTATACTATGCCATGCTCTTTCATTTGTGTTTCAACAAGCCCAAGAATAAGCATTTTCATTTCATAGGAAAAAAAGACTTATAAAAATGAATGCTGTTACTTTTCTTTCTCCACCCTAAACCTTCTCATTTATAGTGCTTCCTTTTGCAGATGAATGACTACAACATATTGGGGAATATATTGAAAAAAAATGGAAGAATCCACTTGTGAATGAGACTAGCATTTATAACAAACTATAGCTAGGAGCATGACAGAAATCTCATAATGAGTTAGATAAAAAAAGCAGCAATGTGTTAGACAAAAAAAAAACAAACCAACCAACCAACCAAACAAAAAAAACCCAGCAATGACTTAACTCTTGACTCTGTAAAGCAAAATGTGATTTACATCTGTAATGGGGATCACAGTACAAACGACTGCTCTTGGATGACCAGCATAAGCTCCTAATCAATTCATTAGGACACCACAAACCTGTAGACTATATGGTACTAGATACTAGTGTCTGTTACTGAACATATCTCTAAACACAAAAAACTTCAAATGCCTGGAGAAATATAAAATTCACCAGTAGGAGGTCAGAATAGAAAGACTTAGTGGAATATAGGTGCTTAAAAGGAAGGGTTGAAGGAAAGATCTCATCAAAACTGAACTGAGAAGAATATTTCAGAAAAAAACACCAGAAAGTAATAAGAAAAAAGAGATTGCTTTAAAGATAAAATGTTTACCAATGTATCGATTTTGAGTGAGAAAATACCTAGCTTTCAACTGGTTCCAAGTCCACAGTAAAAGAAAAATTTGAAGGAGAAGGACGTGAAATGCAAAAATTACACAATGTCACAAACCAGGCAAAGTAAGTACATTTCTCAGGCACTGAAATATTTGGAAAATAAAATCAAAAGACTCTGGAGAGGGGAAAATTCAGAAGCCAAAGTCATACTTCTTCAAGCTTTCCATTAAATCTGATAAAAATATAAAATGTATCTGTGCAAGCAGCTCATTGTTGGAGAATCTGTAAACTCCAAGGGCATTATAATGCAAGAAAAATTTAGGACAATTAAGGCAGAAGCTTTATTAATTCTGATCACAGTGAGAGAACATTGGGAAGCATCTCCCCTTCTGCTCTCCTGTTCTCTGACAAGTGAGGACAGAGACTCAACCTATACACTGTTTCAGAAAAAAAAAAAAAAAGAGGTAAAGATAAACAATTGTTTCAATGTTAGCAAAGACAGTCATCCATCCTTGGAGTGACGGACACCTTAAGGATCTTGCTAACTGCCATACTTCTAACAAGGAATTAAACAGTAAATAATGTGACAATACAGAGGCTTTTGGCACACCATAGAAGTGGCACATCCGGTATTGCCTTAGCTCAGAAGTGGTGAGTTGGAAACAATCACAGACTGTTAACTTCTAGTCAGATGTTCTTCTAGTTAGGATAAGGGTCTCAGTTAGACTCCTCAAATCTTAAATATTAGTAATTTTACCACCACATACTAATACCATTATTAGCATAACTTAAACTTGCTCTCTTTAACATCCACAGATTGCATAGATTTAAATAAAGATAGTCAATATTAAAATGTTATGTATTATTTCTGGATACTATAGTTAACAGCACATACAACAACCAAAATAGAATACACTACTACTGTAACTATATATCAATATATATATATGCTTTCATGCTAACCTAATGGCAAACTCTCCAGGAACCTCATTTACAACTACATGTGCCAAATTAGTAATATTGTCTGGACAAGAAAGAACTGCAGACACACTGGTGACAAAGCTAAGTGCCATCTTTGAAATCAAGTGTACTTATAGTTCCTGTAGCCCCAAGTTCCACTGCTGGAGGAGACAGCAACAGAGCAAGCTGCAAATGAAATATATTACACAGGCATCTGAAGAGAGCTGAGTAATTCAAGCTGTTGTACTTTGGTCCCTAAGGCTCCCACGTAGTTCACTAATGCATACTGGATTACGTGTAACTGTGCAATGGTTGGACTTGGTGAAGTTAGAGGTCTTTTCCAACCTTAATGATTCTATGATACATATGTCTTATTGCTAATTAAACAAAAGGAGCAGATATCGACAAACATTTCCATATATAGTTTTTGATTTATTTTTTTTTTCCTAATCTTCAGGAAATTTGGGCGAGTATCCCAGAAAGTGGAAATGCAGATATTCAACACAACCTACCAGTAATATACAGGGGAAGACAGTGGAAAACTCCTCATGTTAAATGTCATTTCATTGTGAAAAAGATCATAAAAATATGTCCTGAATCTTGAGTACATAAACACACAAAAAAAAAAATCCCAACAGAATAACAACAATTTATTTTTTATCAGTAGAAGATAAAGTCTTTAAAGTTTTAATTCTGAAAGACCAGATGGACACATATGGATTGTGTTATTCCAGAAAGCAAGTGCAAAACCAGGTTTACTTTAAAGACATTACTGTTATCCACTGCTTCCATCAAATGGAAATATTCTCCTGCTTGATACATTTTGCTAACATTTCCACAAAGTTCAGATGAGCAGTGCAAATATGATACACATACCATGCTGGATATTTGATTCACTATGAAGGCCTACACAGCTAAAGTTTATCCTGTTTGGATCTTTTCCTTCCTACATTTCTTAATTATAAGTTCAAATCTTCACACAGCAAAATACAACCTTCAGCATTCTGTGTAGTGTTTTTAATTAATATTATAATTCTATTTAAGCTGGCAACAAAATTCATTGAACCAAATTATAGACACTCGAGTTTGTTCACCCTGGGGAAAGAGGAAATGGGATTCTGAATGTTAGGGCTAGAAAAAATAAGGATGAGTAGAACATCAGCCACTGCTACACTTCTCCTCAAAGTATGTAGCTGCATAGCTTAAGGGTTTGAGGTAGCACACCAGTTTGTTTCTGATAGTAAGCTGACACTATTTACAGCAGCACGGCTTTTACAGATCCTGCTATCAATATGATCTTTCAAGTACCTCTGTAATGCCTTGGTTAAGCTTGTTTCTAATTTCACAGTCTTCATCATAACTACATTCTAGTAGACATAAATAAATCTTAATTATGTAACAGTCACCAGTAGAGCAGTGCAAAATGAAAGTCAGTGTGGCCACCTCTACGGATTGAATTTGAGAGGTACAACTTGAACTTGTCTAGTGTAGTCCAATGAAGAAGTTGCAGTTCACTTTTGAACATGTACTCTTTTCTTCAGTTAAAAAAAAAAAATACACAAACCACAAAGCTCCATAGAGATTTGACTCTATGTAAAACCAGACTGAGCAGAAACACAGCTTTGATGCATACTTAACTCTAAGTTTGAACTCAAGTTTCAAACTTATGGCAGGCACCTCTTTGTAAAAGCTCAATTGTAAATATATCCGTGTTTCAAACATTACATCATTGATGCTTGTAAAGTGCTTCAAAAACTTCAGATTAAATCCCTCCTGGCATTTTCAAGGGGTAGTGGGAGGAGAGAAATTTCAGCTTGAGAAGAAACAAATTCCAACTCAAGATATATAATGAAACTATTATATTCAAAATGAAGAAAAATACAGATCCAACATTCATCTATATTAAGCTAAAAATTACAGTGTTAAAATTAATCCTATTCTCTGGAGCAATAAATATGTTTCAGTAACTTATCTGTTTGTATGAACAATAAAGAGTCTTGTTTAAAAGTTAAACTACTCTATCTTCATCAGGCAAACCAAGTAAATGCAAAGAAACTAGGACCAATGGAAATGGAAGGAAAATCTCCAATCTAAACTTATGTATTCAAATACCTTAGAAGAACACTAAAAAAGAATTATGAAAAGTGTAGAAGCAGTGAAGAATGTACATGTGTCCCTCCCATTTAGGAAAGGTTCGTGCCAAACATGCAGCAACAAATTAATTTTCCAGATGAGATGTCTGCAGGTCCCTTCCAACCTAAATTATTCTATGATTTTTCAGAAAAAATGCAAAATACAAAAGAGAAAAAAAATCAAAACCCTGAGAATCAAAACTTTAATATAGCCTCTTACTTTTATTTTAACTTTATTCAGTAAATGCAGATAGGAAATTTGAAATTTGAACACAGTCAAGAAAGGAGGGATGAATTAGAATGTGTCAGGTGAGAGATGTACTAGTTGTACTTACAGGTCAACAAAAAAGGCATGGGTTTCACCTACAGTGGAAGCTGCACACATAACTGAGTACAATCTGCTGAAAGAATTACGATCCTATAGCCATATAGATATTCATAACATATACATGCAGACAGGTACACATTCATATGTATTTTTTTATGTATGAACTTCTTTAAAATGGAGAAAGAGAATGTAGTATTACATTTCATAGCAAAAGAAGTTAATTAGTCAAGAACCAAAAACCTGAACAGAACAGTCTTCCAGACAGATGGTCCAGCACTTCTTAGGCAGATGGCTCTACTAATTAGATACTGGCAAAAATAACTTTAAAGAAGATGGTTTAATTACACAATACAAAAAATTAACAACTACATAATAGTTCCTTTTTTCTTTTCATTATCTGTTTGATTTCATCTCTTATATCATGTATTTAAAGAATACTTTGGGGAGCTGGGGTATAATGGCAATGACTGTAATAATATAATGTCAACAAAGATGAATAATATTTGCTTATTGTTCACATCAGTCCAGCAATGGAATAGCTTCAAAATGTTGTGACTTGCTTGGCAAGGATGTCTTCCAGCCTGTCTAATTAGCTCTTAGTGAACATGGATGCCAGAGCCAAAAGCTGAGTTTAAAGAGGCCATAAAGAAAGTGTCTGGATCACAAATGCAAAGCAAGACTGTAGCCACAGAGAAGTACACCAGCAAGACATCAGCAGCCACAGAGTTAGCGGTGGCTTTGACGGTTACCAGAAATTTTAAGGTGTGCTTTGGTATAACGACATCCTGGCATCCAGTAATTATGTAAAGCCACTCAAGGAAGATATACAGCTCTCTATACTTCAGAAGAGGCATTTTCTCTGGATTCCGCAGAGTCATGATCCCTCATCCTTGTACATATGATTCCTGGAGCTGCCTGTCTGGCCAATAGGCTCCCGACAAAGAGTCAGCTTCAGAGAGTAATCAACCTCTCTGGGAAAAACTAGAGTAAAATATTAAATAGGGACTTCCTTTTAACATAGCTTTCCCTTTTGGCTCAACAAAAAGGAAGAGGAGCTGGTTTCTGGAGACTAAAGGGTTAGGCTTTCATATGAAGTGATAGGCTAGAAGCTTATACAGAAAGTCCAACACCATATGGACGACTTTACTAATTGGCTACAGTCACTACAGTATCTTGCCACCAACTACCACATGTAACAGCCAGTCCTCCTGGGATTAACATTATGTGTGTTTTCATTTGTTCAGAACCAGCTTTTACTGTTCATCCACAGTTAGAAAATTACAGTTTCTTATAAAGTAAGCAGTGTGAAGCATATGAAAATAAACAGCAACTTGTGCTCAAATTTTGCAGGATTTGGCATTCAGTAAGAACTGAGATCCCTCAATAGATATATCATCTCATACTTAAACCAACAAATGTATGAAGCTATATGTGGCTTCAAGAAGCTAATGTAAACTTAATTTTATTTCAAATATACTGGCCTGAAGTATATAAAAAAGCGAGAAGTATATAGCCTGCCAATTCATGAGGTAGACTGTTTTAATTAACTTATTTTATTGACTACACAAATAAACAGCTGTTAAAAATTGTCAGAATTAGTATGAAAAAAACCCAGTGTATCAGAGAAGAATTCAGAGTTACTACGATTTCCACAGGCCCTCAGTATTGGGCTGCTCCAGTGACTAACACAGAATTCTGCTCAAGACTGAACTCTCATGAATGCCACCTACCCATCCACCTGTGAATTCCCTTCTTTGTCTTCTGCAAAGGTTTCTAAATGTTACAAAACATCCATTTGGTTTATATTTAATCAGTATACACAGGTTTATAGAAGAAAGTGCCATTCCAAACCTGGAAGTTAAAAACTCAAAACTTGAGTATGTTCCAAACTAGGATTTTCAGTCCTGCTTCCAAAGAGTTATTAAAAAATAAACCCAAACTGTTGCACTGTGACTTTCAAAGTTTTGAATGTTCCAATCTGGAGTATGAGCCTTTTACAGTTTTTATGGATATTTAAAAACTGAATGCAGGATTGTACTGAAGGGGTATAACAACAAAATGTTCTTCCATTACCAAACTTGGCAGCCGTACAGCAGGTAGGAATGAGACTTCATAACATATTTTTAACGTACATTCTGAAATTTTACTACATACAGTAAATTTAATGTATTGAATAAATTATATGTGAAACCTTTAAGATTTAAGATCTGTGTTAGCACACTGAGTTTTAAGGCATTTCCTGCTTTTTTTGCAAATAAGATTGATCTTAGTAGGCTCCAAGACCTTTTCAAAGCAACATTTCTTCAAAATCTCCACCCCCCCCCCCCCCCCCCCAAACAGTGTTTTAAACTTTTAGGTGCTGATGAGAAATGACAGGGTTCTCTTTCATTCCAGGAAGGAAAAAGTATTACAATGTAATTTCACATTCCTCAACCTTCTAGGTTAAATAACAGAGTACACAGAATAGAGTCCCCTGGCACTGGAGTGCCACGAAATGTTGGTTTGGACCTTGAGCACAGGCAAGCAGAAGTTTATTTGCCTGTACACCTGCTCATTGCTGCTAAGATCCATGGAAATGGGCAGTAGGAGAGCACCAGAATGTGGGTCACATTGCTCCACGCTAACTTGCTGTTAGCTGTGCTGATGTGGGGATGCTGGATTAAAGCAGCGGCCTATCAATCAGCCCTCCTTACCTTCAAGCTACTAACAGTCAAGGAAGGTATGACACTTCAGAAGACTGTGCAAATCAAAAACCTTGCTGAAATAATTTCTGAGTGGCACAGCCAACATTCTATGCCTTGCCCCAGGGATGTCCAAAGGCAGCTGTATTACAGCTTTCAGATATGAGCTCACCAAAACAGATGAACCTGAAAGATATTGTGGAGGATGAAAACTGTAACACGTTCTAAGTCATAGTGAATAGCTGAGCCTATGAAAAAAAAAAATCTTTGTATTTCTATATGTATGTATATAATTTTGTACATAATGTTTTACTAGGAACAGAATAACAATTTTATAATTATTTGTGTTCATCTTTTTTAGTTATTTATTCAAATAGTTTTGCCATTAGGTTTAGTGATGGCAGGTTTGATTCCATTAATAATAATATCCATCTATCATTCCAGGAAAAATACTACAGTGACTTTACAATAATTGTAATTTACAGTAGTAAAAATATTATTAAGTTAGCCTAAAAATAGCATGTTACAAGACAGCAAAGAGACAACAGTTTTTGAAGAAACACAAACATACATCTTTTTCCATTAAATATGCAACCAAATCAAGGTAATTTTAGACAGATGAAAGCAGAGAGAAAGTAGAATGCAAAGTAAATGAAAGTAAAATGAAAAAAAAAAAAAATGCAGAAGTAGAAGAAATGTAAGAAGCAACAATTTACGCAGTTTGTCCAGTGAAAAGCCAGCGAAGAAATAAATGGTTCAACAGCAAAGAGACACAACCATGAAATTTTCTGCATCCTTCAAGTTAAATTGATTACAAAGGTGATTTTGGAAGATCAAGATTGCATTTTATCCTTTCCATTTAAGGATAACACACAGTTATATAAGACATTTAGCAAGTGGATAGGGCACAACGTAATACAGTAAGAAAAACATCAAATTTCCAAATGGTTGGCAACAGGGTTGATGGCAGCAAGACTAATAGTTCACTTATAGAAAGAATAAACAACATCATTTCTATTTTGTTATGTTTACTTTAAAATAATTTTATTTAATTTGACAAACACTAAAATAATCCAAGACACAAAAAGCAAGAATATGGAAAAGAATAAAAAGGAAAAGGGGCAGACAACTAAGTATCATCAACACATAGATAATACTCTGAGCCGCGGAGACAGGCAAAAAAAGAACAGACTGAGAAAAATGCTCATTAAACATGAAGAGCAAAACATGCTTATTAAAACAGGAAAGCTTGAACCTATAGCTACTAGGAAAATCACTGGGCCGTAGCTGCACTGTTAAATTATACAGAAATCAAGAGTAAGAAAGGCAAACAGGAGCATCAAGACTAAGGAGAGTATCTGCTCAGAATATGAAAAGGTCTTCAAGAGAACATCACATACTTCAGCTGCAATGGAAGGAGCAGCAGAAAAAGGAGGCCCATAATGCAACTTTAAATCATAATTCTGTTGTGAAGATTTGAGATAACTGTGAGGCTAGGAAAAAGCTTGAATGTTAGTTCATTTTTCTTTCTTGACAGAAATGAATGGCCTGAAGCAATGTCAATGATGCATAGAGCTTTTCACCTTCAGATTATGTATTAAACATCATAAAGGTTACTAATTAGTGGAGGTCAGTGACATCTGGCAACCTGGTATTAGCTATGTGAAATGAGATGGTCATTTCTATACAACTTCTAAAAGAAAAATATTCAGATCCAAATGAGTCATAATTAGCCATTTTTGCAGAGACAACAAAACAGCTACTTAGAGGAAAAAAAATACCCTGTTATATATGAAGATGTTTACCTCATTCCATATTACAAGGAATCTTGGAAAAGTAGATAGTCACTGAGACAATTATCATCATCATATTTTAACAATTCATCTCCAACTTTTCCTTGCATATTTCCCTCCCTCTTGACTTCATGTTTTTGTAGCTCTACTAAAGCTCTACTAAATCTCAAGTCTTGCAGCCCTTAAATGGTGAGAAAGTATCTCCTAAACTTCAGAGACATGCAGACATTTTAGTAACAATCTTACAAAGGGAGTCCAATCAAAGAAATTTATTTCTAAACCAGCTGTGTGATATTCTCCTCCTCATCCTCCTGTAGACTCTTTTCCATTTTTCTTGGTTTGGAACCCCTTTGATTGCTACATTGGAAGAGTAATATTGTACTTTGGTATTTTTCTCCCACAAGCTGAAAGCTCAGCGGAGGTAGCTATAAAAACCTAAATAAAGCTCATTCAACAGGATGCCAAGTGCAACTGTTAATAAGGCACTTCTATGCAGCCATGGGGCTTTTATTTCTTTTTGCAGATATCATCAGCTTTTCCCCATCACATTATACCTTCTTAACAATTTGTCCCCTGTTGGGTATGTTATATCTCTTAGCTTTTAACTGTGGTTTATATTGGATACTAATTTAGCATTATAAATAGGAAGTAACAAAAAAAAATTCACTACTAGGAATAATTTCTTTAAAATTCTCCTATGCTGCTTCTGGTGAAGTGAGTCCTTTGAAGTCAGTGTTCCAAATCTCAGAGCTTTACTATAGTAAAATACTTCAAAATCAAAGGAAGTTTTGTCTAAGAAGAACAGAGAAAAGGCTAGAAATTTTGACTGTTTTCAATATCCACTATAGAAAAGGGACAGCTTCTGCACAGTAGCTTATAATAGCAAATTCCCTTAGCATATGCCTGAAGAACTAAAGAACTTTAGAATTAGACCAAAGTCCATTGATTTATAGCTCTTACTTTCCTGTGAATAGTAAAATGGATTTGAAACTCAGATCAGGTTATTCTGAATGCATGTCTGCAAAGCTGCAAAGTCAGAAAGCTCCAAAAAGTCAAAATTAATTTTCTATTTTAAGAGTAATATATATCAAAGTAAAGATTTCTCACTATTCTTGAAGGAAAAAAAAATGAGGATAATCTTTATCTCTGTTGCAAAAAGAAGCCAAATCATTCACATAAAAAAAAAAAACACCACTGGATTTGTATCTGCCTTAAAGTGCAAGGAGAAATATGTTTTATTTTAAAACTATTAAATGGCACAAACATTTGCTTAGCATTTCTCCACAATATTCAGTGTGATGCACACTTAGGAAGCTCTAGGTATTATTAGCAGCCAAATCAAAAATCACAGAGTTCAAGAAATAAGACACTGTGCTTTTGAAAGATATTGTGAGATCTTAATGGTGATATTCTGACTAGTCAGTCTCCTTGAAGATTCTGTAACTTTTCCTTGCAGTGGAAGTTTTTTCCAATGGAAAATGTCTACTAAATTTTTCAATTCCTACTGAAATTAACCACTTCTTTTACTCAGCTTCAAGGAACACACAAAAACTCACAGAAAGTCAAAGACTTATGGTAAAACTTGCATTTAAAGACGTTTCTTTCACTTTGAAGACAGAATGGCTACTAATCAAAGAGCTGGGAAAAAAAACCCCAAACACTTAATGTAAAGATTTAAAGACAAAGAGGAAACTATTATTTAAAATGATTCTACAATGCAAACAAGGCTATTGCCTCTTCAGGGAAGATAATTTGAGTTCTAAACTCAGAGAGAACCAAAAAACTTTCCTGCAGTAACTTTTCTAGAAGCACACTTCAGCCCTGAATTTCCAACTGTTTCCCAGCCTACAGATTCTTAGACTGCCTGCCTGGGATCTTCAAGAAGACAGTAGGGCTCTGTGTAAAGTCACCTGCAGAACTAGGATACAAGTCTGTGTTAAAGGAAAGAGATGAATACTCACACTTTAGTTTTAAAATATATAAAACTGTCCTACAAAAAACAAGCAAGCATGTCAGTAAATGTTTGTTCCTCTTTGTGGCAAGGAAAACTGAGTGATCCTCATTTTTAAAACCCTGCTAGAGACATCCTTTTGACCTGCATGTTAACTGTGACCGAGAATCTACATAGCAAATTCCTCAAGCAGAAGAGGAACTTCCTATCAGTAACATAAGATAGGTCCTGTCTCACTGCCAGATTTTTTCAAGGACAATGCCCACATAACTTTTCAAATGGATTGAAACAATGCATTCTTCCCTAGCCATGAAATAGTACTAGAAATAGAAATGGTACTAGAAACCAGGCTGGATGGGGTTCTCAGCAGCCTGCTGTAGCTAAAGATGTCCCTGGTCACTGCAGAGGAGTTGGACTAGATGACCTTTAAAGGTCACTTCCAAACCAAACCATTCTATGTTTCTATGACTTTAACAACAAGAACTGCAATACCAATAATAGCAATATTAAAACAAATTATAGAACTCTACAAATGGTTACCCCAAAAATAAGATGGGTATATGCTTCATTTTAGAGCATTAACAGCTCTAAAGGTTCCTCCCTACAGTTGGAATCAACTGCTAGAGCAGAACAGTCAAAGCACAGTTGTATTAACAGAATATGAAAGCACCTAAACTAAAATAATGTAAATGTAAAATAAAGTCTGTCATACTAGTAAATGAAAATAGGAAAAGGAAGACATAGGGTTTTCGTCTTTACTATTTTTCATCATTTTCTCCTACTCCACTCTCTCAAATCCTCCGCCAACTAACTGCTGCACTATATTAATGGCAGCGAGTAATTATTTTTGTATTCATGAATTTAATTCCTTCCTTCCAGACATATCAGTGAACTTCTCCATAGTGGAATTAGCTCACTAAACGTGCTAAGTAAATTAGTACATTTTAACTAAGCAGTCTAGTATCCCACCACATAGCTCCTAACGCTCACATGAGCAACTTCCTACATACATTAGTCATAGCACCAATAAATACAAACTTGTCTCAATAAATTGATAGAGTAATGCATGTGCAATAAATGTTTTTAATATCAGTCTAAATTACATACAAAATCATTTGATGTGCTAGCTGCAATTTATTTTCCTGCACACATTATTTTTCTAGTACAGATGTAGCTTGTTGTGTCTTACTGCAGAAAGAACGCTAGCTTTCCAAGCGGGAATCTCAATCCTTTGGTTGTTCTGGTTTTAATGAAGAGAGATTGGTATCTCAAGAATCTGGCAGATGTGATGCAAGGCAGAGCACAGACAACAATTCTGACTTGGTAACAGTCTAAGCATACTTAAAATGCATTCTTCCAAATCCCTCCCACTGTCCCCACCACAATAGCATCTCTTATCAAAGTTTTGATTTTAGGAGGTAGGTTCTCCACAAATCTTAATCTGTTCTGAGTCAATGGCAAACTAAAACACGCACTTGTATAAAATAAAACAGTGGAACAAGTCAAAACTTTCAATGGCTTGGTGACTTTCTGCACACAAGAGGCAGATGTATTGTGCTGCACAGGGAGTACAGAGGGAATTTTTTTTCATATATTAGCACAAGTGAACACATTTTTAATTTCACTTCCCATGTTATGTTTCATGCATGATCCTCAACCTAAACACCGCAAGTGAAAGCACGAGTGGACAAAGAGTGAGCACTAGCTAATATTACTGGCAGTCACACAGAGTAAGTGTGCTGTGTCTCTGAGGGAAGAGCATCCCACTATCCAGGTGATTATGAGCCCCAGTGAGCAGATAAGGCAAGTGTCTTTTCATCTTTTCTGAGAAAATTACACACTGTAGTTGGGAAGAATCCTCAACTGGAGAGAGATGTAAAAGTTCACTGTAAATACCTACACAGGGACAGTGAAAACACTGAACTGTTGAAGAATTACACAGAGATAAAGACATCTGCTAAGATGATCTCCAGGGACACTGCACGACAATACTACGCTCAAGACAGAAGTCCTTGGTGATGTTGGTAGCAGATGACTGAGCAAAGGAAGAGGAAAATGATCCAGTGTTGTGTTATCTCTTCCTGTGGTAACATATGGGAGCAGAGAAGCCAACAAATGAGGTTTGTTCAGGTCATCCTTTGGGAAGCAGCTAACTCAAATAGCAAATAAATATATTTGGTCTGAAACAAATTGCAATAAACTTAACAGACATGGCTATAATTAAAGGTTAAAAGGAATAACCAAAAACAAATTTGATCATCAGGTGTTGTACAAAGAAAAGTGGTACGTCATACAGCATCTTCAAAGGGACTTCTGGAAACTACTTACAGAACTTTATCCTGGCTGGGTGGCCTATAACAGACTCCCACCATGACACCTGCCTTGTTGGCCTTCCCACTGATTCTTACCCATAAACGTTCAATCCTATTGTTAGCATCACTAAGTTCCAGACAACCAAAGCAATCCCTAACATACAGGCCTACTCCACCCCCTATCCTTGCTGGCCTATCCTTTCCAAAGAGTTTATAGCCAACCAATGCAGCATTCCAGCTGTGCAAATCATCCCACCATGTTTCCATGATGGCAACTATTATGGCTTTCCTGCTGCACAATGGCTTACAGCTCCTCCTGTTTGTTGCCCATGCTGTGTGCATTGGTGTAGATGCACGTCAATAGGACTATTAATGCCTTTGTGTGGTAGAAGGTCTAATTCCTATCTGAACATTCCCAGGCACTGCCATGATTTCTAGACCATCAATATCCCTGTGTTTTGGCTATCACACAACACTCCTGTTCCCTGCCTCTACTGAGATGGCAGACCAAAGGACCTTGCTAGTACATTTTTCCAGCAACATTCATGTGCTGCCCCCAGGCTTCTCTCCAGTGAGCCTAGTTTTATCCCTTTCCCCCTTCAAATCTAGTTGAGAGCTCTTTCAATGAGCCCTGCTAACTCCTGTGCAAAAATCTTTTTTTCCCTTTGAGGTGGGCGCAGCCATCTATAGCCAGCAGACCTGGTCCCTTGTAAACTGGTCCATGATCATAAAAGACAAATTTCTGATTGTGACACCAGGCTCACAGTCAGGTATTGATCCGCTCTGCCTGCTTCTTCCCTTGTCATTCCCTGCAACTGGAGGGATAGAGGAGAACGCTGCTTGCACTCCTAACCCTTGACCAGTCAGCCCAAGGCCCTGACGCCTCACTTGCTTTGCCCTTGCACTTCTTGTCACAACATCATTGCTGCATAATGGAAAAATCAATAGCAGGTAACAATCTGAGGGCCATACCAAGGTAGGAAGCTTTCTCTTCACATCTTTAACCTGAGCCCCAGGGAGGAAGCAGACCCATTTCATAGACAGGTCCAGTCTGCATATTGGGCCTTCTGTTCCCTTTGGAAAGGTGCCTCCTATGACAATAAGCAGTCTTTTTTTAATCAAGAGCTCAGGAAAGTGAGATCTTGATTAAATATGCCCTGCTCCCATTACATGATTCTATTTTGTGCTACAAAACCAAATTAAACACAGACAATTGTTTAATTATTATTAAATTTTCTGCTACTGAATACTGTAGATCTGTTCTTTTGGTTACCCCACTTCGCAAATCCCTTGTGACAGATGAAAAGCTGACTGGATAAAAACCCATCCAAGACACTACCTTCACCTCAGGACGCTCCTGGGTTTCAAACAGCTGAGAAAGTTTTCTGAATAAGTATCATGTTTATGCTTTTCCCAGGCACCTGATGGGGGTTGAAGACAAGACAGTATGCTAGGTATGCCCAGACCCAGTAAAGTCACTGGTATAATGTAATTATAGCTCCAAATAGAGTTACATCACCCATTATCAGCTTTAGCTTCATTTACTCCGAATGAGCAATAAACTTTCATCAAAATTACATATTTTGATGCTGTTTAAAAAGAATTTCAGCAAACATGAAAGGAAGTTGAATGTCATTTATAATTAACATCAATAAAGTTATTCTTTGTAGAAAGGGAAATAATATGAAATGCTTAATAAATATGGACAAAGTATTTTTTTTTTTAAATTAAGAGAAGAAAATCAAGAATCTAAACCTAGTCTTAAGTTTTGATTACATTCAAGGTGCATTCTGTTTTTATTATAACATTCAGGTTCAGAGAGCAGAAACTTCCTTCTCTTCCTTCATACGTTGTTTATTTTACACTGGAAGCACTTTTCCAGTGACTTACAATCTGTTCTGTTCTATTTGGACCTTATAATTGTGTTACCTGGATCTGAGTTTGTCTTTTTACCTATGTCTCTGCCATTTCTGATTTATTCTTGCTACAGAAATTTCCCTTGTGCAAAATTTTGCATATTCTACATATATGGTTCTCAAATTGCTTTCCTTTATACAAAGCAGAGAGAACAGCTAGAGATTGTTCTGCATCCTGTCCACTAAATGAAAGTCCTGTTTTCTTGTTACATGGCTATGCTCTGTGCCCATGCCTGTGTCCATGCAATAAACATGTTATCTGCACCAGCCTTTTTTTAATTTGCCACTACTGCTAAGGGAAGGCAGGGAAATCTAGCACACATCCACTGCTGACAATTAGATCTGGTTGGAGTAGGCTGATGTTTGCAGCAGGGGGAGGGAAAAAACCTGAGGATAATGTAACTTGGGTGCTGCCCCACAGGGACAGAAAGAAAAGAGTGCACGGAAAGAAGAGATAAGACTTATGAGTAAGTCTCTAGGGCCAGGGATTCCTGAAGGCTGGTCTTACTGGCAAAACCTGAGGTAAAGGCAGCACTGAGCACCTTGACCTTTTCCATGTTATGCATCACCAGTTCCCCACTACTCATTAAGCAGTGGGCCTACACTTACTCCAGTCTCCCTTTTGCTGCTGAGGTACTTGCAGAATCCTTTGTTTCTCTTCACATCCCTTCTCAGATTCAACTCCATGTCAACTTGGCTTCCCTTAGCCTATGCCTGCAAGACCCGACAGCTCCTTTACACTCTTCCTGGATACCCTGCCCTGTCTTTCACCTTTTTCAGAACTCATTTTTATGTCTTCTGAGTTGTGTTGGGAGCTCCTTGCTCATCCATGCACTTCCATTTCTACTTGTCATACATATTTTTACTTCAGATCAGCTAAAAATCCAGGTATGTTACTTTAAAAAAATAAAATCTACTCCAAATAAGTAAGAAGGGGTTTGGGTTTTGGTATCCACTTTCTGGTGCTCAAGTATCTTGGCACTGCATTGATTACATTGATGCACTAGACCCTTGCTTCCAATTACACAGCACCAGTCCAGGAATCACACCAGTGTTGTTTCTGTTTAAGCCTTTGCTGTGCCTTGTCCTCGTTCTATATTATAAATAGGTTCACTGTCTCATGGAGCTAGCTATGGACCTGCCAGGCAGAAGCACCATTCTGCTTGCAGTAGGGATTTTATTTGTGTGACATAAATGTAAAAATCAGAGCTTTGAATGTCCCACAATGCATAATGAAAATTATGTCCCACCTTTCAAAGCACCAACCAAATAGAAAAGGAAAGAATTTGGGTCTCAGGTATATTTTGAAGATCAAAACATCAAACAAATTGTGATGTTAGTAAAACCAAGTTCAGAAAGCAGAGCAAATAAATACCCAAAATGTCTCACACAGAAATAGGAGTTACCATCTGGGAATCCAAAGAAAACAATTAATTCAGCTCTTCGAAAGTTTCAGTGCTTTTTTATCCAGATAACATTTATGAGCCAATCTAGCCGCAGTTGTGTATACCAGTTTTCACCTGAAAGTTTACATCTATCTAGGTCTGCTAATATCTATCTGAAGTCTATCAAGGGCTGCCATTGTGCTCTCCCTGTCCTGATCAAACCATTTCTACTTGCCAGCACAGTGATGCAATGGCCAACAGGACAAGTTTACAGAGCTGTAAAAGCAATGGATATTTCACCTTGTCTGCCAAAGAAAATACAGAAAATTTTCTTCTTCATCCTTCAACATAATTCAGGATCAACTGAATGTTAATATAATCCAAAATATTAAGACTAATCCTTGTTTGAATTTCTAAAGCTGTTTTCCCTCTTAGAATAAACTAAAGTCTATTCATACCCAAACTATTCTGAAAGAAAAATTCAAAATGCTTCATTCAAGAGATGTTAAAATATGCTGACATTTTACAAAATAATCCCAGATTCCCTTACTTTGGCTACAAAAGCTCATTAAGAACGGACAGAATTAACTTATCTTTCTATCCTCAAAATTTTTTCTCATCTGTCCTCAAAAATAGCCAGGTTGTAGTCTCATCTAGTTCTGAAACTTTCTATCATTGTCTTTCAGCTATTTCTCTCCAGCTTCAAATAGTCTCCTCCCTACCCTGAAGGCCCTGTGAACATTACATTTGAGTTTAAGATGAACTCCACAGTTTTCAGAAAGCTTCTTTTATGAATACAGAATGTAGGCCAAATATTTGCCCATGACAAAAGAAGTGGAAAAAGAAGAAAACAAGCAAGGAGTAAAAGCCATAGAAAGAGATTTCAGATTAAAAACAAAGGAGGTGTTTATTGGAAAATATCCCTATTCAGTTTCCAGTCAGGCAGAGAATGATTTCTCCTTTTCAAGGCTAAGCCCTGAATCAGGAACCCTACTGAAAATACTGATGATCCTCTAGTCTAAAAAGCAGACAGACAAGAAGGAAACTGGAGACAGCCCAGTGTTAACAAGTACTATCAGGCAAGGAAGGGGATGTATAGATTAAGAGATCACACATGAATCTAGATAATCCACAACTGGAAATTAGCTGGAGAAAAGGGAACAAATAGTTAAAGAATGACTGAGATTACAATTAGAACTGATTCATGAATAAATGTCTTTTTACTGTTTTTAAGCTTTAATTCTGCCTTGTATATTTAGGAATAGGGTTAAACAAGTATTTTACTTTGGAGAAGGTGTTTCTGAATATATTCTGTCAACTTGTTAGTCTTCCATTCATGATAAAGGTTCACAGAGTGCCAAACACAAGTGGGATTTCTCTGCCTAAAAAAGCAAACATGTGGTTGGCCACTGTGATTCCAGTAAGAAATTCTGCACCTGTTACTGAGGGAAGGCCACAGGGAGAGAGACTCTGAAGATGACTGAAAAAAGATATAAAGCAAAATTTTGTCCTGTGGTTGTAACACTGGTTGGAACAAATTTACTGGTTTTATAACGTAAATAGGTCTTCCCCATTTTCTTCCTTTAACAACATCATCCCAAACCACATTAAGTGGCATTGTTAGTAATGTCAGTGTAAAATGAAACAATTAAAATGATATGAAATTGGGTGAATGACTACTTGCCGAAATAAGTATCAAAGGAAACATTACATGGATTCTATTTTAAATTTAAGTATCTCAGTTGGAAAGATGACACTTGAGGAATTTTCCCCGCATTAATAGGCATAGATGCAAATATAAAAGCCTATCTTTCTTACTCCATTCATCAGTAGCTCTGCACATCTGATACAGTGATTATTGAAGTGCTCTGTCTCTCATGTGTACTGGTTTTTACTTCAATAGTTTTAGGATTCCAGCTGAGATGTTCAAGAAGCAGTTCCAGTTTTGAAACATGCAGATTATTCAGATTTAGTTTAGTCACAAACCACGTAACATGGCATGTTGCTTTGGAATTATTTTTTTTTTTTATGGTGGCTTTTGGCATTAGGACACTTGCTTAAGACAAGTTACTATTTGCTTTCCATTTGGGATGTCATCATACTGAAAGCAAGAATGCAAATTAAAAGAGAGGAACACACTACTATGACCAAACCAATGTTTCTCACAAGGAACGCAGTGGACTGAGCTTATGACGAGACATAAGTCTGCCAGGCAGGTCCTTGTAATAAACATAGTAGGGCTGAACTGAAGTTGGTGGTACTCAGAGTCTATTCAACTTCCTAGGCACAGGACAAAGACCCACGTAGCTTCAAGTTCTGCCAATAAAAATGACAGAGGAGTTTGCCAAGGCCCAACTGCAACTGTTTTTTTAATCATAAAATTATTTTCTTAGGTGTCTATCCAGCCTCAGTGCTAGCCATTCAACATAAAATATTGAGGCATGGTGTAAATTCAAACAAAAAGACAACACTTTACCTTAGAGTTAGTGTATGAAAATACAATTTGAGCAGTCTGAGAGACACAGTTTAAACATTGCAGTGTAGGGAGCAGACTGGAATTAATGCCAAAAATGCAGGAGAGTGGGTGGAAATTACATACTTATTTTGAAAACAAGTGTGCTGTCTGCATACAGGGACTTTCCTCATTAATTTTTCTTTAACACTTCCCTGATTTGAGTCATTGTTCCTCAGTCACCTATTTATAAAAGCCCTCAAGTATCAATATTTTTAATTAGCATCATGGGTATATTACATTTTAAAAATATCTCCAAATTCATGCAGCTCCATAGTATGTAACACACATGATGAGAAAGAAGTGCCATCCATGGTAGAAAACATTACTTTAACAGTGAGTTCTGGGACAGTTGCATTACAGCCCTGTCTTTATACTAGCACTTCGTTGCAAAACTTCCCAAAACAATCAACTTACAAAGAGAGTCTTTTCCTCTGCTGTGCCTAGGAGCTTTATCTGGAGTTGGGTTTGCTTTCTGATTATTTTTTATTTCTTTATGCCTCTTTTACATTCTTGGAGATACGTCAAAGTAATTGAATTCTGAAACTTCCAAGGGTAGTTTACCAACTGTAGTTTGAAGGAAGAGGAGAAAACAGATTTATAAAACTGGCAGAACAGATATTCAAACAAAGTAACTGTTTGAAAAGAAACTATTTTAGTATGATTTTTCAGTCCAGCTGCATCCAGAGACAGATTATACAAAGCAGTAGAGGCAAAAATGCCTTCAAGGAGACAACAGTTTAAGAGAAAAAGTGATGGCAGGGGTTTGGAATCTTTCAAGTAAAGAAAAAAAAAAATGTTATTTTTTCTCCCTCAAGCTCTAAACTGTCCAAGACTTTGGCCTTTTCAGGTTGTGCTGTAATCTCTAGCAGCAGCACTTGAAAAAAGCAGCTGAATGGCAGGGGAGTTCTGCTATACCAGTATTTGCAAGCTGATGCACCAATCTCTATTAGCTGCAGCTCACAAGTTCAGATTTTTTAATGTCTTTGTCCTTCTAAATTTAATTTTAAAAGAGTAAGTGTTCTTAATAAGCATTGGATTCTGCTGGGGTTTTGTTTTGGTTGGTTTTCTTTAGCAGCATGCAAATTCATGAGCATTGTTATTTTTACCTAATATCCATAAATAAATCACAGCTATCTGCCCTTCCTCTTTGGATAAATAGAAGAAAAACAAAAAGCGTGAGTCAAAACAGATAGCAGGTGGGGATTTTTGTTTTTTTTTTAAGAGGATGAATTTATGGCTAGTAACAAGCTGGTGATCTGAAGAATGGATTCCCCTCTTCATTCCCAGTTCTGCCCTGGGATTAGAGTGTTGTGGTTCCCCATTGCCTTCAGGCAATCCTGATGAGTCCTTTAGTGCTGCTCCCCTTCACCCCAAACTTATCTTGCTCCTTGCAACAAATTCCTGTCTTCTCTGTGCCATCACATTTGCAGGGTCTTACAGTGAGCTGGTTACATCAACTAAACCAGCTTAAAATCACTCACCTTTTCCAAGGCCCTGCACCTGTGTCAGGACAATTCCAGGCACAATTACAGATTGGGTACAGAGCTGGTTCAGAGTAGACCTGAAGAGAAGGACTTGGGAGTGCTGGTTGATGAGAAGCTCAACACGAGCTGGCAGTGTGCTCATGCAGCCCGGAAAGCCATCTGCATCTTGGGATGCATCAAGAGGGGTGTGACCAGCAGATCAAGAGAGGTGACTCTCCGCCTTTACTCTGCTTTCGTGAGACCCCACCTTGAATACTGCATACCGTTCTGGTGTCCCCACCATAAAAGGAACATAGATCTGTTGGAACAAGTTCAAAGGAGGGACACAAAGATGATCCAGGGGCTGCATCTCTGCTACGAGGACAGGCTGAGAGTAGTGGGACTGTTCATCCTGGAGAAGACTCCTAAGGGACCTTGTAACTGTCTTCCAGTACCAGAAGGGAACCTACAGGAAGGCTGGAGAGGGACTTTTCACACGAGTGTGCAGTGACAGGACAAGGGGAAATGGTTTTAAACGGAAGCAGAGTAGGTTTAGACTAGATCTTAGGAAGAAGTTCTTCAGTACAAGGGTGGTGAGACACTGGAATAGATTGCCCAGGGATGTTGCGGATGCACCCTCCCTGAAGGTACTTAAGGCCAGGTTGGATGAGGCCTTGAGCAACCTCGTGTAGCTGAGAGGCCTTCCTGCCCATGGCAGGGGGCTCCCTGCCAATGGCAGGGATGTTAGCATAGATATCTCTAGGGTCCCTTCCAACCTAACCCATTCTATGATTCCTTCTACCTCAACACATCCTTTTTCTCTGCCAGTCTCCACAGTAAAACTGCCCCTGAGCAAGCAGTCTCTGTATTTAACTATTTAAACTGTCTTTAAAATAAAAACATCATGCCTCACAAGCCTTACTGTATGTAACAGAGAAGTAGTCAGCATTTTGAGTGCTGCTCCATCAGTGACTAATGATTGATTTAGGATTCTATCTATGAATCTGGAAATGCCAAATGACAAGGCAAAGACATCCAATGTAAGGTTGTTCTTTATATGTCCCTCTGGCTGCACAGCCAGACTTCTGGATGCAGCAGACGTAAAACCTCTTTTGACATAAATGTGAATTTTGCCCGTCAGGATTACATGCTCAAACCTTCAGTATACTGTGAAAGACTGAAGTTTGTGAAAAACATCAGTGCACTTTTATGACTTCAAGTTAACTTTTCATGTGTTGCAAATTATTTTAATGAACACTGGAAAGAAAAGTGGCATGTGGCAGGTTCCTACAAGGCTATCCAGCTGTTGAATATAAAGGTTAACATTTGAGTACTGTCATCACTGTTCCTCTAATCTTTACCATCCACACTGTTAGGGTATTATAGTTTTCAAATAGGAGAAGAGAGAATTTGTCTGTAAACTTTAACTAACATTTAGAGCCATAAATTCCCCATTTATTGAACTTAAAAAGGTATATGGGACATAACATTTTGTGATTCAAACCTTCAGAATTTAAACTTGAAACCAAGCAGTATGAACACTGTATCATAAGATCTTGTTATAAGAGATGCAGCTGATAATGCAACTTGATGGACTCACATGCCATCATTCCATAAAATAAATGGTCTAGAACCTGAGGGAGAAGGATTTCATAAACAACCTTTAAACAATGAGTGCCCCTCTACAGCTGTCCTGAACACATGGAAAACTGAGCAAGTGAGAAGGACAGACATACAGCAAACACGGTATCATACAAACCTATGGATATCTATGGAAAGTTTACTGATATTAGTGTACAGAATAGAACACTCATTCATTTTATAATTCTAGTTAAGAATTGGACATAGTGCTCTGAGCCTGAAGTCTCCTTCTTACTATTATTTCTCCACATTGTCAAAAACTGGAAAGATCTTTAATGTAAAAGTGAAACATTTCGCTCAGGTATATAGACACACTGGATACTCCTAAACCAATGAAAGAGGATTTCTCAAATGGAATTTTCTTTAACGTGAGAAATGTAGAATATTGAACAGAAATAATCGGTCGTGAACTACACAAAAAAGAATGCTAAAAATAAATTAATATTGTTTGTGTTGATTTCTTTGCTAAGTTTACACGTAAATCTATGCTGAGAAGCCCTACAAGATAACTTTTCTTATTCATAGAATCATAGAATCATTTAATCTCATTTCATTCTAAAAACACGCTTTAAATGTCAAGTTTGTGTTTTGTTTTTAAATTGCTAGACTTATTGAATTGCTAAGTTAGAATTGAAATCCAGGCATATGTATTACATACGACTTTTGTACCTTTCCCCTCTAATTCTGTTTCCCCTACAAGCAGAAAGCAGGCAAAGATCCACCAATTTAATGCACTTTCTGGTGTCTCCTGCTCCACCTTCTGCTTGTGGTCCCTGCCATTTAAGCACGTCAGAGTTTCACAATGAATTTACAGGAGGTAGACTTATATACGGAGTTTTCAATAAGACACATTTTTCCATGGAAACTAGGAAGAATTTCTTCACTAAGAGAGTGGTTAGACAGTGGAATGGGCTGCCCAGGGAGGTGGTGGAGTGATCATCCCTGGAGGTGTTCAAAAAATGAGTAGATATAGCACTTGAGGCTATGGTCTAGTGGATAGGGAAATGTTGGGATGAAGGTTGGACTTGATGATCCTAGAGGTCCTTTTCAACCATAGTGATTCTATGATTCTGTGGTGTATGGACTTCTGACATCTACCACTTTCTCAATACAATCATTAACTTTCTTCTCCATCCTCATCATGCTTACACTTTCCTCTACACAAATTCTCAGGACACAACCTTACCTACGATTAACTAATGAAAATCAGTATTTTTCAATGTGCATATCAGAAAGTCTGTAAACAGACCAAAATTTTCCCTGACATTTACCTGTCCTACTCACATTTGACATAGTTCTTTCATAGGAGTTTCTGGCCAACTACTTTAATGCAACCTGTTTGTTCTTTTCTTTCTTAATTTTAACACTTTCTTCTTCGTGTGTAAAATACGCTTGCTGCTCTGCTGTGGTGCATGCTATGACATCTGTCCATAACAACATGACTGTCTCTTCAACAAATAAGTCCTACCACAGAGTCTTGTCTACAATCAGGACAGTATGTGATAGATAAGCTTTTTCTCAGTATTATATTTTCCCTCATCTATTTAAGAGTTAAACTTCTGAGATCTCTGTCTCCTAAACCCAGAACAAATGTCTTTTGTGTTTGCTTGAAACCCTGACTTAGAGTTTAAAATGGCAAGACTAGAGCTGGACAAATAAGTCAGTCTCACAACACAAGAACCTGTGGCAACCAAGAAACATTTGGGAGAGATCATCATGAAGAGAGATTGTAGCTTTTTTTAAAATTATTTTTAGTAGTATCAGTAAGTATAATTATTTTAAGGTTGTGGAGTCAGGAAAGCCATAATTAATATTCCTTGTCTAAGACTGCATCAAAATCGACCATGATACCAAAAATAACATTACAGGTCCTATACTCATATTCTACCTGGAAAAAGTAGTAATTTACAATACACACAGATTTTGTACAGACAATAAAAATTTAGGCTTGCCACTAAATTATATGTGGAGGGTGCTCCCATACAAACAACATTATATGCCTTCTCTTCTGAAACATAACACCTATCCACGGGGACTGATGAAAAGATTTTTTTCATATAAGTATTGACCCTCAAGTCTCATAAAATAATGCTAAAAGCTTCTTGAAAGAAGAAAAAGTGCTGCAAATTTCTTCTAGTCATTAGGTAGATACTAAAGCATGTCAAGACACAACTAGCTATGCCTATTAAAAGCAGTAACCTACCCTCAGCATTAATATGTTCATAAATCAATTGCTCGTGTACATTCAGATCCTCACCCATTCTCCAAAACTAATATTTTTTCATTCTTCTCACATCAGACAGGAGCTGACACCACCACGAAAGAGCAGCCTCAAGTCTGCTTTCTCTTTGTCTACTGGCAGGATTGTTCATTAGATTTCTGATCAGTCAGCTCATTTTTATAAGCTATTTGCAGGATCCTCTGAGTATCACCAAGCATGCAATTCAAACTGATGGTATGTGGATACTACCAATAAGGGACAGGAAGGGAAGAATATATCCTAGATGGAGCCTGTAACAGTGGCATTTTTGTGTTTCTTTACAAGAACTTTGCAGAATGGTTGCACTGCATAACACATGCATGAGAGACAAACAGGCAAACATTCAAGTCTCTTCAAGTCATCTCTTCAAGGAGAAGCTTATTTTTGCAGTCTAGTCAAATTGTCCTAGTAGCAATGACAGCAACAGCAGCAGAACTTATAAGAGAAACCAAACATCACCCCTGTGAGGGCCTGATTTTCCACTGTCCTGAAGAATTAAACATTCTTCATTGTGTCAAGCACACCGCAAAGGTCTCTGCTAATCAAGCCAATGACAAAAAAAAAAAAGTCAATCCATTTCTCTTCCTTTCTGTAGGAACCTGTAACAGTCTCTATACTTTCAAGACAAGAAAAAGTAGATTTAGATGCTTTTTTTGATGTGACTTACACCAAACATGATCTGACTACACTGAAGCCTATGTTGCAGAATTTGTCTTTGCCCTCCTCTTCCAAAAACAAAACAGAAGGGAAAAAATATTCCAGCATATCATTGAAAAGATATTCAACCAATTCTCCCATGGCTATCACAACATTACATTAATATCAGAATCAGTAATCACAGTATTTATAAACTTACACATAGCAGTTACACCGTCTGTTCAACAGGCATTTTAAAGTGATGTCTATACCACAGATAGGTGAGATAAAGGATATCTCAACATGTTTCAATTAACACAAACATCTGCTACTCCAGTCCCATGGTATTAGGAAAGCTGGTGCACAGTCTGTATAGAATTCCATGCTTCTACAGCTAATGCTGCCATCAATCCACATATTAGCCAGACTAATGGACCTTCAGTATGCCACAGATGTGCACAAGCACTACAATACTTCTAGGAAGGTCTATGCTGTACTATGAGGCAGTAGAGCAGCATTATCCAAATCTACATGTTCATCTACAAATAATTCAAAATAGACATAAACTAAATGAGAGACCTGAGGAGTTACAAAACTTTGGCTATGTTACATGAATGACACAACAGACACTACCTAGCATCAACAACACACTGACCTGTGGCCCCAGAAGCACACCACAGGCACATCTTAGAAGTCTTGTAGGTTCCTCTTCCTTAAAGCCATAATCTTATACCACAGAAATACATAAAATCTGTCTAGGATGTTTCCAATAACAGTAACAAAGGTACCCGTGGAAAGCATTGATTTGACACGCACATGCAAAAAAATAAAAAAATCCACCCATCACCACTGTTCCCAAAACATTTTCCAACTTTCACTGCAGCTTCATTCTGGAGCTTGAATTAAGTATCTAAGAAACGAGAAAAACCAGAGAGTCTTCTGAATGCTGCTGTTCAGGAAACTCAGTTAAGCTACAGAAAAGACAGCTCCAAATCCATGCTGTGAATCAGATGACAAAGACAAGGGCCAATCTCTTGCAGCCAAAGGCAGTATACTAGACTGTTAACTCTATTTCACTTTCCAGCTCTCACTTTCCTCTTTGAAATATTCCACTTCACACAGACAATCAAAAATGTTCAGCAGGGATATGACAAGCTACTTCTGAATGAGAAAGGAAAGTAGTTAAACTCTTCTAGCATTTTAATCCATTATATATTTTCACTGGCCATCTCTATCCTGTTTTATCTCAGAATCATGGGTATTTATGGCAATGAGACTGATACAGTATAGTCTTCCAATTAATTTACCCTAATTTTATTTTATTTTATTTTAGATACATTTTGCTTTGGAGTTGTGGGTCCAAAGTGGGTTCCATTTTAGATAGATTTTATACATCTAAAAATGGGGTTTGATACATCTCTGCTACATCCTGCCCTGCAGAAGAGCAGGTAAGTTTTTCAGCTGTACTAAGTCTGTTATAGATGTGAAAATCCACAGTGATTTTCCTACAGGAGAAACAATTTGGGAGAATCACTTGATTCAGATGCCCTTTGTTTCAGTTTGTCATTTCCTACTTTTGGTACTACGGGTATTTTTATTCAAGTATTCTGTTTCACTGCCTGAAACAGTCTTGTACTACTTGAGAGGCCAGTTACAGGTAACAATGTGACTGTTGGGCTGTGTGATCCCAGATGCAAGGTACAACACGCCACCTTGACTGCAGATTTAGGAGTTGTAAATAACTCCAGACAGTTCCTGGGCTTTGCTCAGCTCTCAGCAGACTATGTTTCAGCCAGGAAACTTGAATGACTACACCCAGGGTCTACACAGCCATTTGCAGATCTTTGTAGAGATGTGCATCTGGAGAGCCTCAACCACCTGCTCTATAAGAATTTTGGCTGAAAACTATGTGTATCAGCTTAGTAAACACAGCATTAGCCCTTCTCCTTCAGTCTGTTTATTGCAGGCTGACACTGCCTCTCAACCTGCTCCAGTACTCTATCAGTCTTCTCTGCCATGGTGATGGGGTGAGGTTGGTCCCTCATGGTTTCTCACGTTGGCTGGCTTCCAGAGATTCTCTAGGTTTGTGACCATTTCATGGTCATTTTTAAAAGCCTGCTTTTCTCACAAAGTATTCAGCCAGACCAGCTGTTCTTGAAGAAACCACTGATTTTAATCCTCTTTTCTCTGGAAGATTTTATCTTCCAGAACTCCATTTTCTGGGCTACATTGACTAAAGCTCTTTCATCTATTTGGCTGTGATTTGCTACATAAACCAGATTCAATCTGTGCAGTTTTTGGAAAAAGTTATCTCCAGCTTTCTGGTACTTTTCCTTCAGCTGGCTATTTAGAAGCAACAGGGAGTTTATTCATGGCTGGTTCTCCCAGCAAGGACTCCCAAGATCCTTTCTGTTCTGTACTGCACATATACCTGCTGTTCTGGAAAAGTCTGATAGACATTACTACTTCTTCACAGATAAATAATACATTTTTACTTCTTGCAGTAAACAATTAACTTTCCTTTCTATGATCTCCCTGAGTCCATCTGCAAAGCATTTGCCCAGCGTGACTGTGGTCTCAGGATAAAAGATGCATTTTCTTTCCCAATACACAAGCGTCATTAGCATAGACAGACCTTCCATAGCACTGTGCTGTCCATGAATTTTTTATGTCACATAACCTCCAAAATGTATTTACAGTGCCTCAGTCTGATTGGATTTATTAGCTAATTAATTATTTTCCTCTGTTCCATCCTGTCTAGTTATTCCTCTCTGCAGCCTGCAAGTTACAGTGAGAATGTACCTTCTAGAAACCAGCTTTTCATCATGCTATTATTTGATCACAGATGTTAATCAAGTTTTGGCAAATTTGGTGATGACAACACAAACAGTTGTTCAATATTTGCCTGGGTAATTTATCATTCCTTATTCCCTTTTGTTAATGTGCACCTACATTAAAATGCAATTGTACAATGAATAACTTCATACATTTTATGTAATTTGATATAAATAAGAACAAATTGAGTTTTTTTCCCCTCTCCAATTAAAAATGAAAGCAGTTCTTCCTTTTCCATGTCATAGCTGGGTGTGGAGCAGAAAAATTGATAAAACTACAAATTTTAGAGGACAATATTCTTGGTTTACACAGCAAGCCTGCTTTCATATATTATTTGGACTTGACTTTTCATGTATCGCTTCTCAAGTTCCAGCTTTCCTTCTCACCTTCCTTTACCAGAGAGCTCAAGCATTAAAAGAGCGTATACTCTGAATATAGCTTCAAGAGGAACATGACAGCAGTTGGTTCTTAGCTGATTAATTTCTTTTAAAATAATGTTCTTGTTGTACTTTCCATCTCTCATGAGGCTCAGCTACACACGTCTTGGATTTCCTCACCCCAACCCAGACTGCTTGGACAGTGTATCGATATTCTTCCTGGGTTACCTGTCCCTACTTCCACTACTTGCATGCTTCCTTTTTACACTTGAGTTTAGTTGGGGGCTCCTTGTGCATTTATGCAGGTGTCCTGATGCCTTTGCCTCACTTCCTGTCTGTCAGTACAGACTGTATTACATAGATAAAAAAGTTGGGTTGTGGAGTATTCTGTCTACATACACATTAGCACGTGAAATTCTGCACTCAGCTTTTATTTGTCAATGCATATGAAGGGTTTTGTCAAGTACAACCCATTCAGCTTTATTTTCTCATGCTGAGTAGCACAATATCCTACAAGTAACATTACTGACAGCCACGTGAGAAAAGACTGTGGAATCATGCCTACAGCAATCTTCATAAATATACAATGACATATTTTTGATCTTCTATGAACTTACAGCATTATTGTTTCTTCAGACCTGTCCTGACATATTACAGAAGCTTCATTAATAAATCCTAGCCTAAGTAAAGTAAAAAAAAAAAATGCCATTGCAAAAGGTTTTGTGTGTGTTTCACAGCATAAAACTTAATTATGATTCTTTTTTTTTCCTCTCATTTTTTGTTAATTCCCCAGGTATTCAGACAAAACAGCATGCAAAATTCTACTGGAATAACAATAATAAACATGCATCTAGGAGTGAGAAAGAATTTCATTGAGGAAGCTTTCATCTCATCAATGGAAATTAAACGTGTCCAGAAGTCCGAACACTCATGCAGATGAGATTCCAACAGTTCCACTTCCCACAAAGTCTCTCCTCTCACTAGATCTTATTTTCATCTCAGAGTAACAGGGCACGGAAAAAAATTAAGGAACAGTTTGACCTTTCAGCATTTCAACTCCCTGAGATGAGTGTGAGGCACCAAAACATGGCCCAGAACTGACAAAATACCTGGGCAAAGAACTGGATCTTACAGGCCCTCATGGGCTATCTCCCTCATGGGATCTTATGGGCTATAACCTTTACAAGCAAGGCTTCCACCGACAAATGCCCTAAAAGCAATAGCACATACAAATACTGGGCAGCTCCTGCATTTTCCACTCAATGTGGCTTCAAAATGAATGCATTCTCTCATCCATATTTAAATGTAAATTAACAGAAACCAATGTGATGTGCGTGTACCAGAAACAGTATTTAATTCAAAATGCTCAATTTAAAAGCTCAAAAGTCATAAAAAATATAACAGCATAAATTTGTATTTTTTTCCAAAAGAGTGGAAAAGCATGATTAAACTTTTTTTTTCTTCAATAAGAAGTATTTACTAAAAAATCAATTTATCACCAAGGTGATTTTGAAAAAACATACTCACCTTAGGTTTCATATAAAGGCTAAAGCATTAAGGAACTGAATCACATACCACACAAAAAATGTCAATGCCACAGTGAAGTTATTTAACTAGTAAGTAACAGAAATTTGTTTTGCTTCTGTCCCACTTACTGTCTGTTCCTCTAATTGATTTCCATAATGTTGTTTTATCCTGAGTACCCATGAAAATATGTAATTCTGTAACTTTCTCAGGTCTTTCGTTTGCCTTTTAATAAACCTATCTGAATCAGTCAATTTAAATCCTAAAGCAAAACACAAGTAGTTTTGAGGCTGACTACTTCTGATTACTACAATGGTAGCTATACCCTGGGAAAAAGACTACCAGGTTTTCATCAAGGAAATAACATTAAAAATTGAAAATATGCATAATTGCAAGTGTAAATATTTAGCATTAACCAAACCCCTTTTGTATTAATTCGTGTGTTTTCTCTGAACCATATTGTTATCATTACTCATATCAGGATAAATTACCATAAATATCTCAAGATATATGAATAGGTCCAAGTACAGACTCTGCAGTTTCTAATTTCCCATAACTTTGTAATAAACTGTTCTTTTCTTTTGGTACTTTGTTATTTGTTTGGAAAATCAGTGTATCAACCATCATTATTTCATAGAATTATTTTATAGATTTGGAAAAGAAAATAAGTAGCTTTCCAGGCACCAGAGCAAACATGAAACCCAGAAGTACTGACTAGAGAAGCTAGTATTAAAATCAGAACAAACCAAACAAACCAAAAAAAAAAAAAAAAAGGAAAAAACCCGAACATACAGTAAAATAAACCTGTAACAAGGTTAACTCTGTAATAGGCCAGCCCACATTCAGTCAGCAATGAAGCCTTGCTTAATAATGCACAATAGTGGTCACACAGTCTTCAGCTTCCTACTATTTTGGTTTAGAAACCATGACAGAAAGAACTTAACAGACATTATAGATGCACCTTATACTCAATGGAAGACTGCTGCATATGGGTGATGTGACTCTATTGTCAAATTCCATACAGAAACCTAACTCCTAAAGAAAAAGGGGTGACATTTGTGCATCCCTGTGCTCTCAGCATTCCTCCTCAGTGGGATGAGACAGCCCAGAACTCAGACATAAGTGGATCTTGTGCTTGGGTGTACAGCCAGCCCATGGATCAGACAATGCATAAGCACTTAACCTCAGACTCCAAGTTCCTCTCTGAGGGCAGACAAATAAAAATACTGTGACAGGGTAGGCAGGTCTAGACTCCACAGAATAAGTGTAATTCCCAAATTCTCATTATATCGAGTTGCCCTCTAAAGGCCATAATCTCACTGATAAAGCAAGAGAAAAACCATAGCTCTTCACAATATCAGTACATTACTTAAATCATGTTTTCAGTTTGCCTGTCTTCAAATAAATCCAAAATAACTGCTGAATCAAAAATCTTATATAGAAATCTCATTTATATGTCTAACACCAGATTTATCAAAGAACATCTGTTTTCCTATATTAATAAATAAATTGCTATCCATATTTTGACGTGATATATCACTCCCAGACTTGACAACAGAAGCATATTACTCTGGCACCACCTGGGAATAAAACCTGAAATAACTTTCATCCTCTCCTTCTCAATCCAGACCAGGACTAGCTTCCTATGCTTTGACTAAGCAGTGTCTCAAACATTCAGGAACAACAACACACATCTTAATTCAGGCTCACTAGTGTCAACCAGGCAAGTAACACACTGGAAACAGCTCAGACCATACCTTTGTGCCTGAACCGTTTAGGAGAGCAGGGCTCTCCCTCCTCAGCCCTCCTGCACTGACTCCTTGCCCATCAATGTCCTCGTTGTAGGACTCTCAGATCTTTCTTTTTCCTTAGGTTATAGCAACAGGTGTCCATGTTTCTAACCCTCAGTACAGTTGCTTTGTTTCCTCAAATAGTTCAGAATCCTGCTTTTCCTTAATTGCAGTAGCAAAAAACTAGTCTCCTGACCATACAAAATTTTCCACGTCTTCCCTAGGGATGAAGGGAGCAGAACCTTTTGCCTCGTGGAAACATCCAGTTCTTCCCATAGTTCAGCAGCTGGGTGTATCCTTTAACAGCACTGTGTCGAAGGCTCCTTAGAACTCAGTGTCAAGATGTGTATCTGAAATTTTTCTGCCTAATGGCAAGGCAACATGAAGCTGCTCCACCATTTCATCTTATTCTCAATCTAAATTTTTGTGCGTTTATTTATTTATTTAATCAATTTTAAATTTTGTGGGCTAACAAGAAATGTCAGGGAATGCTATGGACCACACAGTGCCCTTACACTAGGTACTGATGACCGCTAACATAAAGGTGCAACATGAACTGATCTCCTACATGTGGGATTATCTGAAAGCATATGTCCATCAGCCTAGCAGAACTGTTGAACAGATCTCTGCAGTACTGGAAAACACAGTCCTCTCTGATTGAGATGTGTCTTTAGGCCTACTCTTTGCACATGCGTGGCACTCAAACACTGGTTGCACACAATTTTTGCAGGCCAGAAAAGACACTGAAGTTCCATATCCATGTCTGTAAGTAAAACCTGATAATCATGTTTACAGATACTGTATTAACAGGTATAATCTCTTTCAAGGTATCCTGCATATACCATCTCTTTTAAATTGCTCAGCACTGCAGTTTCTAGGTGCCAAAGGGCTGAAACTCTGCATCAGCAACTGCTTATGGCAGACTCTCCACCTGGGCAAGACAATATGACAATGAAGACAATCTGCTTTCAGACTACATATTAGCACTTTCTGTTCTCATTTTCTGCACAATTTGCTAACACTTCTGCACTTTTTCAGTATAAAGACTACCTAGAATCTGATCCTCAAAGGAGAGCCTGCGTCCCTCCACAAACATTGCCCTGTTGCCACAGAATACTGCTTTAGTCCAGAATTAGCTGGAGTATGCCATGGTCCTATACCCCTATATATATTGAAATCAAGCTGCTGCCTTCCAAATAGGAAGAATA